>NC_044905.1:66608788-66808588 GCF_001633185.2 Quercus lobata
CCTTGCCTAGTGCAGCCTTTATGCTATGTTGAAATCAGTACTTTAATCTAAATGGTATACATTTTGGTTTATGTACTGTCACTCTTGTGCCCTTGTAGGATTGTTCCTAGATGCATATGCCTTGTGTGATATGCATTGGTTGAGTGTTGAGCATACAAGTGTCTTGCCTTGTGCTTGTTAACTTGTATGTCCTTGTGTTCATTCCAAGTGTGAATGAGCACTGTGATCACTACCTTGTGGTGTTCACTTGGTTGATCAAGCCATGATTTGTTTCATAACTCCATCTTTGCTTGATCACATATTGCCTGTTTCATATGCATTTTATAATTTTCTGCTTACAATGATCATGGTGTATTGTTGTGTTTCAGGAGTATTATGTTCATATGATTCAAGTGCTTCACAGCTTCTAGAGTTAGGTGTGAGTGAGTTTTGTTCAACTATTCCCAACTCACATGTTAAGTCTAGAGTCTGTTTTAGGGTTTTGTCACGGAATAGCCAAAGGGGGAGATTGTAAGGTTGAATTTATTCAACCATCTAATTGGCTTTATTCCGTGCCAAATTTGCTTGTAATTCAGCATTTAGTAACCCTGTATTTAGCTGGGTTTGATGTAAGGGTAGTGAGTGAGATAGAGTGAAGTTTGCTCAAGAGTGTACAAGAAAACAGAGTGTCGCGGCTGGGACTCGCGGGTGACTCGCGGTTGCAAGCCGCCAGAAGCAGCACACGTGCCAAGGATGCTGGAAGATGAACAGTCATGCTAGTTGGAGCACTATAGGACAAAACAGGACAACTGGCCATACGGTTATCTCGCGACTGGATCTCGCGACTTAGTCAAGCCGCGAGGTCAAGCCGCGAGCCACCCTTGTTTTGTAAAAACCTGACGTTTCACATTCCTCTCCACTCCAGTATAAATACCCCTATTACCCACGATTGAAAGAGAGCTTCCAGAGAGAATTTTGAGAGAGAAACCCTAGAGAAAAACTAGATTGATTCACACACAATCTATACCTTAGAGACTCTTCAAATTCCTCAACTCTCTTCCTCTCCATTGTCAAATCCTTGAGAGGCATTATACCAAACCAGGTTCTCACCATCATCTTCATTGTGAGTCTGCTGTTTGGATTTCTGGGAAGCAGTTAGGAATGAACCAATCTTCATTGGTTGATGCTACGGTCTAGTAGCGGAATCCGGGAAGCTAGAAAAGAAAAAGGTTCGGCGTAACCTCGTTGGAGCAAGAAGCTTGGAGGGCTTAGGTGCACTGGGTAGATTAGGCTTGGAGGGTCTATTGCTGTCCTTGTATCCCAACTATATTTTCTAGTGGATTGATTACTGCTTGGAGGGCGGCGGAGAGGTTTTTCGCCGAGGGCTTCGGTTTCCTCTTCGATAACACATCGCGTGTTGTCTTTGTGTTTGCATCTTCCTTCCTCTCTATCTTTGCCTTTTTATTTATCTGCTGTGGATATTAATCTGTTATGGCTTAGATAGTATTTAATTAATTTCATATGATAGCATATGTTAAGTTTCCGCACACTAGTTGTTTGACATATTGCTTGAATTGATTAAGTTGTAATTTGGGGGTCTAAACGTTCAAAGGTGTTTTTGAACTTTTAGATGTTTATGGTATCTTGATAGTGGCTATTCTCGTCACATGACAGGGGATAAATCAATATTTAAATTTCTCAAAGAGAAGGTTGGTGACTATGTGATATTTGGTGATGGAAGTCATACTCAAGTTCTTGGCAAAGGAACTGTTGAAATACCTAGATTACCTCTATTGAAGGATGTCTTATACATCAAAGGGCTGAAGGCGAATCTCTTGAGCATCACTCAAATATGTGATGAAAACTTCCTTGTTCAATTCTCAAAGAAGGGGTGTATAATCATGGATGAAGAAGGGATTCAAGTCTTGAAGGGAAATAGGGCTACCAACAATTGCTATGGAGTAGTTCCTACGACACCAATTTCCTGCAGAATTGCTCGTGTTGACATGTTGGAACTTTGGCATCAAAGATTCGGACATGCAAACTTCAAACAAATGGCTAAAGTCTCCAAATTTGAAGTTGTTGAGGGACTTCCAAAATTTGGAAAGCCAGAGAAGATTTTTTGTGGTGCATGCCAAATGGGGAAACAAACAAAGGCAAGTCACCACAAGGTGAATGTGATCGCCTCTTCACGATGCTTAGAGCTTCTTCATGTTGATCTAATGGGGCCCACAAGAACTGAAAGTCTAGGAGGAAAAAGGTACATTATGGCCATTGTTGATGATTTCTCAAGATACACTTGGGTTGAATTTCTTAGAGAAAAATCAAAAGCGTGTGAGAAATTGAAAATTCTTTGCAAGAGACTACAAAACGAGAAAGGGGTTCCTATTGTCAAGATAAGAAGTGATCATGATAAGGAATTTGAGAATGCAAGATTTGAGGCATTTTGTGAAAAGAATGGAATCAAAAGGGAATTTTCAGCTTCCAAAACTCCTCAACAAAATGGGGTGGTTGAGAGGAAGAATCGGGTGATTCAAGAAATGGCGAGAGTTATGCTATTCAACAAGCAAATTCCTCAAAAGTTTTGGGGAGAAGCTATGAAGACCTCATGTCACTTTGGCAATAGAATATATTTTCGAGCTGGAACAAAGAAGATTGCATATGAAATTTGGAATGAAAAGAAGCCAAAAGTGAAGTACTTCCGAGTATTCGAAAGCAAGTGTTACATTCTCAATGATCGTGAGAACTTTGGGAAGTTTGATGCGAAAAGTGATAAAGGCATCTTCCTTGGATATTCTACTAATAGCCGGGCATATAGAGTATTCAACAAGAGAACAAAGACGATAATGGTGTCCATCAATGTGGAAGTTGATGATGCTATAACAAAGGTAGAGATGGTTGATGATGGAGAAGGGTCAAGATCCAAAGAACTCATAACTGAGGGTGAAGCCCAAGATATTGAAGTTAAAGGACCTACATCGGAAAAGGAATTAACTCCTATGAACTCAAGATTGGAAGCAAGATCAATGTCCAGAACATCAAGCCCTCTCACTCCTCCGGAAGTTCATTCTCCTATCTCCCGGAATGATGAAGTGTCCACCACAAAGAAGCCATCACCAAGAGTGATAAAAAACCATTCGGGCAGTAACATCATTGGATCTTTAGATGAAGGTCTCCGTCTTAGAAAGGGAAATTACTCTACACTCATGACCACTGAGTCTTCAGAGGACTTGAATTTGCTTGTGCAAGAGCTTGGGGGGCATAGTGATGAAGAATCAATGGGAGTTGTTGAAGAATCAAATGCTGAAAAAGATGAAAACATAGCCAATCTTCAAGAGAACTACAACTCACTCCTTGAGAAGTTGGGAGAGTATGCAAGGGCGGCCATGGCAGCCATGAGGAAGATGAAGAAGCCAGAAGAGGACTATAAAAGTCTTCTAGTGCGTTATAAGGAGGTCAAGTGTGAGATAGAGACGCTGAATGGTGAGCTAACTGAAACTTACACAAAGGTCAAATTTCTTGAGCTTGAAGTGGTTCAAGTAAATGCCAAGATAGAGAGGGTCTCCACTAAGAAGCTTGATGAAGTCCTTTCCCAACAAAAATCGTTCTCTGATAGAGCCGGGTTGGGATATATTGGTGAAAGTAGTTTAGCTGTGAATATCTTCAAAGAAGTGAAGTTTGTGAAGGCCAAAGAATCGGTTGTAGTTGCCCCTACTGTGGAGAAGGCAAAGGTTGAAAAGAAGAAGATTATGGCTAACCAAAGGGTGTTGAATAAGCCTCGGAACCAATCTGTGGTTAGGTCTGAAGCTAGAGGGACATCTCTTCCAAGATCACAAAGAGGTCCTAGAACGAACCATGTTTTCCATCACTGTGGACTTCAAGGACACACTCGACCTAATTGTCATAAGCTTATAGAATTGAAGAATACAACTGATCAAAGGTCAAGAAGACCAAGAAATGACAAGAGGACTTGGGCTGTTGAGTCATCAAGAGGTCGAAATGGTGATCCTGGAATGAGGGATGTGATGAGGATGATTGATGCATTCACCACCTGTTTGGCAAGCTTCAACAAAAGGTTTGGAAGTCAAAACACACGTACACAATCCTCTAGGGATATCACCCCAAATGCACGTGTCGTGTGGGTAAAGAAGGGTACTCATGCATAAGCATTACAACATGTCCATGCATTAATACTTCCTATGCTTTGTGACTTTGTTTGGGTGAGTGCTTTCTGTTATCATTCCAGCATGTGTTGAAAATTATGCTTGTTTGCTTTTTACTTTGAATGTTTTTACATTTTTTTTTTATCAATCTTTTCTAGTTTTTGTGTCAAAAATCCAAAAACGAATAAAAAGTAGAAAATCAAAAAGTTTGATCGACATTATTGAGTTTTGTCTCAAAACATGTTTTGCCTTGACCTTTGTACTAATGGCCTTGTGCATTTATGAGCATAGCTTGTTTGCTATGCACTTATATCATTGTGGAAGAAATCTTGAAATCTATGTGACTGTTGTAAATAGATCTTCAATCTTGTCATGAATGATTAGTGAATGGTTTTGTTGATCTTGAGACATGCATAGACTTGTGCCAATATATATCTTCCCACTCTTTATTTTATTGTTTTGCTAAAACAGTTCACCAAATGTAAATCTCCAAATGAAAAGAGATAATGAGCTGCAAAAACTTGTCGAATATACTAGTATTTGACTAGGAAAAAGGGAAAGCGACCTAAAATAGAGTATATGATGCCCAAAAAGCCAAAGGCTAACTCATCAAAGTAAAATATCAAAAATTTCAGGCATCGATCTCACAATGAGATGTGTTGATTCAAAAAGATCAAATGATATATTGAACATGGAGCCAAATGAAAAGCTTCAAAGATATTGTACTCAAGTTTATGTGGGAGGTCATATATGCATATTTCTATAATTGAGATGGGTCACATTATCTAGTGCTAGTTGTGTGTACCTTGATTGAATTGATCATTGAACCTTCACATTAGACTACGGACTATCTTATTTTTGATATCCACACACAACACACATGTCTATGTTCAATGAATGCCATATTCATTCGAGTGATTGTACTTGATTAAATGTGTTTTCACATGCTCAATCTTTGTTGATCAATCACAAAAATATTTTTGAGTTTTTAGAAAGTATTTTGTTTTTGCAAAAATTGTCAAAATCTTCAAAAACAGTGTTACCCTATTTTGGCGACTCAGTCGTGGGTTGGTCCAATCGCATGCCCCAGTCGCAAGCCCACACAGAGATTTTTCACAACTCACTGGTGGATCAATGTCCCAGTCGTGAAAAATACTTAGAATATTTTTCAAAATTTGGGTTTTTATGTTTCTCGCGGCTTAGTATGGCAACTTGTTCGCAGGTGGAAGGTCCAGTCGCGAAGGGTACACGGATTTTCGCAGCTCACCTTGCGACTCTCACGTGAGTAGACTTTCTAGTCATGAAAAACACTTAGAAAAATTTTCAAATTTTTGGTTTCTAGGTTTCTCATGGCTTGTTTTGGCGACTTTCACGCGACTTGGCTCAGCCACGAAAATCGTGTGTTTTGCATATTAAGGGTTATTTTCAAGGTCGTTTTCAAACACTTTTAATTTTTCCCTCATGCATCATTATCACAGTTCATACCTTCATCTCTTGCCCTCTTTGACCCCTTTGTTTATTTGTGTCAAAAAGGGGGAGAGTATACTATTTCTTAGTATTCTATTTTGTAAAGGGAGAAATTCATTATACTTGTCCTTTTATTACTTGCTATATCATGAGAGTCTAATGTGTTTTGTGCAAGTATTTCAGGGTACATATATAAATATTCCAAGTTTATCACAGCTCCTATGATTCATGATAGGGGGAGTGATATGATAGGGGGAGAAAAAGAGAAAGAGCTTTGTGTTATATTAACTATGTTTTTACTTTGCTCATAGTTCATGTTTATGCTTAGCTATTTAAAATGTCTTGTTTGTGCCCATGTTGCTTTTGTAAGCTTTTAGGGTTTGTTTCCATGAGTATTTGCAGGGTTTTATGGTTTGTACCATGCGCATGCAGCTTTTATGTTTAGTTGCCTAATACTTCTAGCTAAATGTTATGCATTTTCTTTAAGTACTCTCACTCTTGTGCCCTTGTAGGATTTTGTTCCTAGATGCATATACTTTATGTATTGTGCATTGGTTGAGTGTTGGATGTGCAAGTGATTTGCATTGAGCTTATTGGCTTATATGTCCGGATGTTCATTCCAAGTGTGAATGAGCATTGTGGTCACTATTTTATAGTGATTGCCTGTTTGATCAAGCCATAGTTTATTTCTCATTCCATTTTGCTTGATCGCATTGTGCTTGCCTCATATGCCTTACAAAATTTCTGCATACAATGATCAAATTGTGTTGTTATGTTTCAGGAGTTACTTATTCATATGATTCAAGAGCTTATCAGATTCTAGAGTTAGGTGTGAGTGAGTTTTGTTCAACTATTCCCAACTCACAAATTAATTTTAGAGTTTGTTTTAGGGTTTTGTCACGGAATAGCCAAAGGGGGAAATATTAAGGTTGAATTTTATCAACCATCTTGTTAGCTTTATTCCGTGCCAAATTTACTTGTATTTTAGCAATTAGTAACCCTGCATTTAGGTGGGAATCATGTAAAGATAGTGAGTGAGAGAGTGTGAAGAAATGCTCAAGACTGTGCAAGAATGCAGAGACTCGTGGCTGGAACTCGCGGGTGACTCGTGACTAATAAGCCGCCAAAGCTGGCACACATATGAAGCATGCAGGAGAGCTGAAGAGTCATGCCAACTATTGCACTACAGGAAAAAAGTCCCAGGCTGGCCAGGCCGTTAGCTCGCGACTCAGCCCAATCGCGAGGCCAAGTCACCAGACCACCCTTTTTGGGAAAAACTGACTCTTTGCATTCCTTTCTCACCCTACTATATATAGACCCTTATACCCACGAAATGTAGAGAGCTTCTAGAGAGAATTTTGAGAGAGAAACCCTAGAGAAAAACAAGATTGATTCGTCCATAATCTTCACATAGAGACTCTTCAAATTCCTCTACTCTCTTCCTCTCCATTGTCAAATCCTTGAGAGGTACATTACCAAAACCTTTTCTCACTATACCCATATCTATGAAAAGGCCATTTGGTGTTTAGGAAGCAGTTAAGAAGAAACCAATTTCATATTGGTTGATGTTATGGTCAAGTAGTGGAATCCAGTAAGCTAAAGAAGAAATAGGTTCGGCGTAACCTCGTTGGAGTAGGAACTTGAAGGGCTTAAGTACTATTAGGTTCCAAAAGTTTAGAACAATTGGTAAATCATGAACATAAACTTGTCTAGATATAGATCTTAGAGTCTATAAATATTATTAGACAATACTTAAGGTGATTCAAGTCAAGATTCAAGAACATACAAGCAGCAGGAGGAAGATTTCATAATCTGTCTGGTTCGATCGATTGAAAGACAGGTTTGATCAATCAAAAGTCGTATCTGTAGAATTTTAATTAAGCCCAAACAGCAGTTCAAGCCTATTAAGGATTAGGATTTTAGATCTACTTCTCTCAGTATATAAAGGAAACCCTAAACATGTTTTTATAAGGCTTTTTAGAGAGAGAAGAGAGTGCCTCTTTTGTATTTAGGGTTTTATTCCTAAAAAACTCTCTCATATCTTCTACCGATGTTATTTCTTGAAGAATCTCAAGATCTGATGTTGTAGATGTTGTTGTCTTCTCTAGTCATCAAAGGTGCTGATGATCTAAACCTTCAAGGGTGGTCTTGGAGTCACAAACAGGAGAGTTTGTGTTGCTAAACTTTTGAGTGGGATCTCAAAGTCACAAATGTGGGTGTTTGTGTTTTGCAAAGGCCAAATAAAACTTCGATTCTTTCTAGTGGATTTGCTTTTTACCTTAAGGATAGTTAGGTTAAATCCTCCCCAAGTTTTTTTATTGGTTTGGTTTTCCTGGGTTATCATATCGTTGTATTATTTATTTTCCACTGCTATACATTGATATGATATATTTGTGTTAACCTAGTTTCATTAATTTGACTAAGTAATCACTTGGCTAATTACCTAGGTTAATCTGATTGTGGTTTTAAAAGGTCTAAAAATGTTCAAGTGGTATCAAAGCAGGTAGCTCTTCTATTTTAGATCTTTTGATCTAAGAGCTGATCCTTGACCCATGTTGTCATGGATAATTTGAAGTGTCTTTCTGATCATGTTTCTACTCATGCTCTTGTTGATTTTATTGATGTCTGCGAAACTCTTCGTAAGGAGTTATTGAAATCTATGAAAATTACTAAGAAATTCAAGAAAGAGTTAAAATTGGCTAATCTTGAAAAAGAGGAATTGGTTGTTAGATTAGATGAATCTAATAAAAAGAATGAATTTTTGAGAAATCAAATTTCCACTTAAGATGAGAAGATGAAAAGCTTGGAACAAGAGTTAGTTAAATCTAAAGCTAAAATTGAAAATTTGACTAGTACCAAGCCTGCTATTGATAATAGAAATGTTTCTGTTTCTCTTAAGCCTAAAACTGAGAAATTTTATATCCCTCCTTTTAAGAGGAATAATAAATAAAAGGCTTATTTTGCTAGGTTAGACAAAGGTAAAAGTCCTGATGTTGACGCTGAAGTTTCTAAACCTAAGTCTAAACCTACTTTAAAGAGCATAATAAATCTGTTTTTGTGCCTACTTGTCACCTTTGTGGTGTTGTTGGTCATATTAGACCAAACTGTTCTTTGTTGAGGCAAAAACCAAAATCTGATGCTAGATTTGTTGTTAGGAATACTGATGTTCCTAAATTTGTTCCTGTTTGTCACTTTTGTAGTGTCTCCGGTCACATTCGTCCTAATTGTCATAAACTAAAATTTAACCATTCTGTATTTCAATCTAGGATATGTGATGATATTTCTCCTGTCATAAGTCCATATAAATTGTTTCATATTCTTTTGAAAAATTTGAGCTTATTGGCTTATGAAAGGAATTTGCAAGATTTCAGTCTTTCTCAGAAGATTGGTGTAATCCCTTAAATACACTTTGCTTCTTATGGGTTTTCACCTACAAAGCCAAAGACTCGTGCTATATGGGTGAGAAAAGATTCTCCAAGGTGAGTATTGCTGACTTGTCCCTGATTTAATTCTTTCAATTGTTTGTGGACATGTTTTGTTTTTTGTTTTTGGTTGTTTTGTTTTTTAGGTTGTCTTTTAAAAAAAACAAAATCCAAAAACATTAAAATTTTCAAAAAGACAAAAATATTTTATTTTGTGTCTAGATGTATTTTTCTTGAGGATTACATGAATTATGATATCTCTCTCTTGATTTAGAATATGCTTGACATTGTAGAGAAACTTGAATAGAATGTGTTATAGATATGCTAAGCTATTTTTTATTTTGTATGAGTATGTACTAGTTTGTACATGTACTCATGGGTTAGTTAAGAAATTGATATTTCTTGTTTGTGTACCCTCTATAGCTTAGTTAAGCACTATCATGCATTGCATTTGCATTGATCATTTAGCATGATGTGTGCTTTTGTTTTTTGGTCATAAATTTTTTTTAAACTAAAAAGATTTTTGTGTTTTGTATTTCACATCTTGGATTTATAATCAAGGATTGGTCATATTATCTTTACATAACATGTTTATATACCTTGTTTAGCTTGGATGAGCTTCTTTTATTGCACTTTACTAGTTTGAGCTTTGTAGTGCATGTTGTGTGGGAGATGTTTATAGTTTTTGATTACTTTGACTTGATCTTAAAGTCACATGTCTTTGACTGTCGGACTTGAACATTTTGAGAAAGGCATAAATAACCATCACACCATTGTTTACTAGCCAATCATGAACATCTTAGTGCATATCATAATATTTTGTGCTTGAGAAAGTATAGTACATGCACAAAAAGAACATAAGGTGTAGCCTCAGTTTAAATGTTAAAATTGGTGTGTACATTATTGGATTTAATGTTAAATCAATCAAATAAAATTGGTGTGTAGATTATCCCGACTATTTTAATAAGTTTCTACTCAAATAAAATTGGTGTGTATATTATGAGGTAAATCAAGAAACTTACATGATTGCAAGCTTGTTTTCTAGGAGATGTGGGAGTTATATGATGTAACTCTTTAGGTGATAGTCTCTTTCAAATTCTATGTGAAGAATTTTGAAGAAATTGTGCTTAATTTCTATTTTCATATTACCTCACATATATTTCAAGTTTTTGCTAGTTACATACACTACACAAGTTACTCTTTACTAAACTTGGTACATTATATTGTGTGTGATCTTGTTGTGGCCATCCAAGATTAAAAGTTCCTTGATCTTAATGCAAAATATATTTATTGTTTGAGTTTTTTAGGACAATTTTATTGAAAAACTTGTTTTTGGAAGATCTGGGTTAAATTTAAGTGTTTTTTGAAAAAAATTTCATCTCATACTTATGCATTTTATTTGTAAAACATTGTGCTTTAAGGAGTTTCTGCATTAAAATGCTCTGCTTTTCAAAAAAATTGATTTTTCTAGATTTTCGATCGATTGAATCTATTGCTCGGCTGATCGAAATTGAAAATTTTTCAATTTTTAAGTATTTGACCAATTTTTTTTTCATGCATCATTTATGTTTAGGATTCATATGCATTGCATTGATTTTTTGTATCCATCTTGCAATTTTACAGTCCTATCTCTCATTGTTTTCACACATAACATGCATACACTTCGCTAAATTGGGTACTCAACTTGATTTAAAAATTGATTGATTAATTTTTGAGTCCTTGTACTTTTTAGTATATGCTATTTCTATGTGTGAATTACAGAAAATATTTTCCTTAAGAGATATGTTGGATAATCAATATGCAAATATTTTCTCAATTCATGCAATTGTTTATGGGTCACATAGTGTCAAGTTTGCATTTTTTGAAAGAGAGAATATTTTTCTTCATGGGTATCCTCAACTTATTTTTTAAGTTTGGTGTGTGTTTTTTTATTTATCCCCACCTCCTAAATTTTTTCCAAAAACTGTTTTTCCCAAAACTTGTTTTGTTTTTCCTATTTTTATAGGAGGAGAAGCATGTTTTTAACCCTTGTTGTTCATAGGGGGAGTTGTTGCTCTTCGTAGGGGGAGTTGTTTCTATTTTCTATTGAGTTGAATTGTTTTGTGTTCCCTTAATTCTCTATTTCCTCTTATTCTCTGTTGCGTATGTTTTCTGTTGACCTTCTGATTTGGTTGTCTTTGTCAATACGTGACAAAAGGGGGGAGATTTAGATGAAATGTGGGAATATGTGGGAATCCTATTTGTTTTGTTTAGGGGGTGATAAAATTGTTTTTCCAAGGGGGAGAATATAAAAACTTTTTGATGTATCTAACTTAGGGAGAGAGTTAGTTTACTTTTGTTTTTATTTTGTGTTTCATATTATTGTTTATATGTCTTTCTTTCCACACATGTAATGATGTGTTTGTTGAGTGTTTTAGGAAAGACAGGTACATTCTAATCAAGACCTTCTGCCTCTTATTGGCAACTTCTTAGTTAGGAAGTCTTAGATTGGGATTTGTGATGTAATTGGGCATTTTATTGTATTGGGTTGTTCTTGTATTTGAGCATTTCATTTTGTATGAAAGTTTTATCACGAATTGACAAAGGGGGAGTTTGTTAGGTTCTAAAAGTTTAGAACAATTAGCAAATCGTGAACACAAACTTGTCTAGATATAGATCTTAGAGTCTATAAATATTATTAGACAATGCTCAAGGTGATTCAAGTCAAGATTTAAGAACATACAAGTTGCAGGAAGAAGATTTCATAATCTGTCTGGTTCGATCAATCGAAAGACAAGCTTGATCAATCGAAAGTCGTATTTACAAAATTTTAATTAAGCCCAAACAGCAGTTCAAGCCTATTAAGGATTAGGGTTACAGATCTACTTCCCCCAGTATATAAAGGAAACCCTAAGCATGTTTTTAAAGGCTTTTTAGAGAGAGATGAAAGTGTCTCTTTTGTATCTACGATTTTTTTCCTAAAAAGCTCTCTCATATCTTCTACCAATGTTATTCCTTGAAGAATCTCAAGATCCAGTGTTGTAGAAGTTGCTACCTTCTCTAGTTATCAAACGTACTAATGATTTAAACCTTCAAGGGTGGTCTTGGAGTCACAAACAGGAGAGTTTGTGTTGCTAAACCTTTGAGTGAGATCTCAAATTCACAAATGTGGGTGTTTGTGTTTTGCAAAGGCCAAAGAAAGAAGGAGTCCGTGGTTTCGAAGCTTGCACGTGGTCATGTCAGTAAGTTTCTACTGGTGGGTAGCAATAAGATGTTAGTGGTCTAAGTCGCTATTGTAAAACATCGATTCTTTCTAGTGGATTTGCTTTTTATCTTGAGGATAGCTAGGTTAAATCCTCCCCAAGTTTTTTTACCGGTTTGGTTTTCCTGTGTTGTCATATCATTGTGTTGTTTATTTTCCACTGCTATACATTGATATGATATATTTGTGTTAACCTAGTTTTGTTAATTTGACTAAGTAATCACTTGGCTAATTACCTAGGTTAATCTGATTGTGGTTTTAAGGGGTCTAAAAACGTTCAGGTACATTGGGTAGATTAGGCTTGAGGGGTCTTCTGCTGTTCATGTATCCCAACTACATTCTTTAGTGGATTGTTTATTGCTTGAAGGGTGGCGGAGAGGTTTTACGTCGAGGGCTTCAGTTTCCTCTTCGATAACACATCGTGTGTTGTCCTTGTGTTTGCATCTCTCTTCCCTTAATCTTCTCCATTTAATTTCTGTTGTGAATGTGATTTTATTTGGTTTAGATTGTTTATCAATTCTGTATTAAGCTTATATTCATATTCCGCACATTAATTGTTTGACATTAAGCTTGAATTGGTAATTTGTTCTCTTGTTGAATACTCTATATGCCCGGCTATTAGTAGAATACCCAAGGAAGATGCCTTCATCACTTTTCGCATCAAACTTCCCAAGGTTCTCACGATCATTGAGAATGTAACACTTGCTTTCGAATACTCAAAAGTACTTCACTTTTGGCTTCTTTTTATTCCAAATTTCATATGCGCTCTTCTTTGTTCCAGCTCGAAAATATATTCTATTGCCAATGTGACATGAGGTGTTCACAGCTTCTCCCCAAAAATTTTGAGGAATTTGCTTGTTAAGTAGCATAACTCTCGCCATTTCTTGAATCACCTGATTCTTCATCTCAACCACCCCATTTTGTTTGTTCCAGCTCGAAAATATATTCTATTGCCAATGTGACATGAGGTGTTCACAGCTTCTCCCCAAAAATTTTGAGGAATTTGCTTGTTAAGTAGCATAACTCTCGCCATTTCTTGAATCACCTGATTCTTCATCTCAACCACCCCATTTTGTTGAGGAGTTTTGGAAGCTGAAAATTCCTTTTTGATTCCATTCTTCTCACAAAACGACTCAAGTCTTGCATTCTCAAACTCCTTGCCATGGTCACTGTAAGGTTGAATTTAATCAACCATGTGTTGGCTTTATTCCATGACAAATTTGCTTGTAATATAGCACTTAGAAACCTTGTATTTAGGTGGGAATCATGTAAGGGTAGTGTGTGAGAGAGTGTGAAGAAATGCTCAAGACAGTGCAGTGAAGCAGAGACTCGCGGCTAGGACTCGTGGGTGGCTCGCGGCATGCAAGCCGCCAAAAGTTGCTCATGTGCAGAGCATGCAGGGGAGCTGAACAGTCACGTCACCTGGAGCACTACACGACAAAAATCTAGACTGGCCATTAAGTTAGCTCGCGACTTGAACTCGCGACTCAGTCAAGTCGCGAGGTCAAGTCGCCAGCTAGCCCTGTTTTTGGAAAAACTGACTCTTCGTATTCCATTCTCACACCAGTATAAATACCCCTCATTCCCACAAGATATGTGTGGCTATTCAGAAAGAAAAACCCTAAGAGAGGTTTCTTCAAAACATCCACCCAATTAGAGAGAGCTACTCATTCTTAGAGAGAAACCTTTGTAGTCTCTTCTCATTCCCTCTCTCATTGTCATACCTATTGAGAGGAGATTTCTATCCAAATACTACCCAAACCAATTTAGAGTGTTGAGTGTTTTTGGAGTTTTGGGAAGCATTGGAAGATGCCAAGGATGGCGGATGCTACGGTCTAGTAGCGGAATCCGGTAAGCTAGAAAAGAAAAAGGTTCGGCGCAACCTCGTTGGAGCAAGAAGCTTGGAGGGCTTAGGTACATCGGGTAGATTAGGCTTGGAGGGTCTATTGCTGTTCATGTATCCCAACTACATTTTCTAGTGGATTATTGACCGCTTGGAGGGCAGCGGAGAGGTTTTACGCCGAGGGCTTCGGTTTCCTCTTCGATAACACATCGTGTGTTGTCCTTGTGTTTGCATCTCTCTTCCCTTTATCTTTACCTTTTATTTTTTGTTGTGGATGTGATTTATAATTGGCTTAGATTGATTTCCAATTCTGTTTATAGCTTATGTTCATTTTCCGCACACTAGTTGTTTGTCATAAAGCTTGAATTGGTTATTTTATATTTGGGGGTCTAAACGTTCAAGGGTATTTATACACGTTTTTGAACTTTCAATTGGTATCAGAGCGAGTACACTTGTTGTGGTTTAAATACCTAAGTGTGATCCTTGACCCCTTGTGTTTATTTGCCATGGATTGTGCTTTGTATGACTCTTTGCATGATTTGGTTGGTGATGAATGTAACATGCCACATGTTTGTGAAAATACCTCTATGAGTGTTAATCCTCATAAGTGTGATGACATGTTATTTGAATCTATGGGTGTTGTTGACAAACTCTTGAAGAAAAATGCTAAGAAGTTTCAAAAGAATTTAAGCAAGTTGTTTTGTGAAAAGGATGATTTGATTGTTAAGCTCAATGAATCCAACAAATTGGTTGAGAAATATAAAAAACTTGTTGAAGATTCTCTTGAAAAGCTAAAAGAGTTTGAATGTTTGAATATGGACTTGGATGCTAAACTTGTTTTGTCTAACAAACTTGTTGATGAGTTAAAATGTGAAAATGAATCTCTTAAGATGCATGCCAAGTGTTTGATTGCTGAACCTATTGTTAAAAAAGATGATAATATTTGTTGCAATCATGTTGTGGTACCCGATTTTGTGCCTAGTATGTGTTCTACCTTAAAGGACAAATTGGTGTACATTCCCCCACATAAAAGAATTCAAAATGTGGAGAGAAAGGCTGTTAAGTCAAAGTCTCTGTTTAGGTCTCAACCTAAGGTTTTGGATGGATCTAAGTTTGTTCCAAATTGCCACCATTGTGGTGTGATTGGTCATATAAGACCTCAATGTCATAAGTTGAAGAGGGAACAAAACCATATTGCTAGATCCCTTCCCAAAAAGCCTAGTGGACCTAAACACATTGTTTGTCACCATTGCGGTGCCTTTGGTCATCTAAGACCTCAATGCTCTAAGTTTCATGCTTCTAAAAGAATCAAAAGAAAAGAAAAACTTGACTTTTTGGAAGTTGTGCTAAAAAGAGTAAACCGGTTTTGAGTGAAAATAGCATGTTGTTAAAGAAAATGTTTAATGCTCTTAACTCCTTGACTTTGTGCATCTCCGGTTCTCATTCTTCCAACCCTCGTCTCACTTCTCTTGAGACACTCATTCCAAACAATCGTTCTGTTTGGATGAGGAAGGGTTCCTATGGTTGAGCTTTTGCTCTTTTGGTCCTTGATCTAATTCTTTCGATCTTTGTAGGACCCTTCATGCATTAAATGTCCTATCTTCATGCATTTTGTGCATCTTGCATTCATTTTTATGCATTGTTTTGTTTTTTATCTTACTTTTATATTTCAGTTTTGTGTGAGTAAAAAATCCAAAACCACATAAAAGGTAAAAATTTCAAAAAGTTTGATCGTATATGTTTGAGCACATATCACATGTGAATTTGGCCTTGTACCTTTGTACAAATGGCTTTGTGCATTTACGAGTTTAGCTTGTTATTTTTGCACTTATATCTTTGTGGGAAAAATCTTGACATCTTTGTGTGATTGTTGTAAATCGATCTTCAAGCTTGTCATGAATGATTAGTCAATAGTCATGTTGGTTTTGATACATGCATAGACTTGTGCTTATATCTCTTCCCACTCTTTTATTTTTATTGCTTAAAGCGCTCAATAAATGTAAATCTCAAAATGAAAAGAGATAATGAGCTGCAAAAGCCGTCGCACATACTAGTATTCGACTAGGAAAAAGGGAAAGCGACTTATATGAAAATGTATGATGCCCAAAAAGCCAAAGGCTTGTTCATCAAATTGAAATATCAAAAATTTCAGGCGTCAATCTCAAAAAGGAGATGTATTGCTCAAAATGAGTTGTATTGATTCAAAATGATCAAATGATATGAATTGTAAGAAGCCAAATGAAAAGCTTCAATCTTATGTAATCATTTTCTTGTGGGAGGTCATATATGTTCATTTCTATAATTAAGATAGACCACTTGACTTAGTACTAGTTGTGTATGACTTGATTGAATTGATCATTGAAGTTTCACTCTAGACTAAGGACTATTCCACATTTGATACACACACACAACACACATGCCTAATGTTCAATGAATGTCTTATTCATTTGTTAGATTGTACTTGTCTAAATGTGATGTGTGTGTGCTCAATCTTATATGGATTAATCCAAAAAGATTTTTGATCATTTTATATGTTTTTGGAAGTGATTTTTATCATTCTTTGTGTTCATGTTTAGTGTTTACTTTGTTTTTCATTGTTTAACCATGTTCTGTATTGAAAAACAAGTATCAGTGTTTTTCGCGGCTCAGCTGGTGACTCGCCAGTCGCGAGTTCATCCAGAAGCTTTTGGCGGCTCACTCGCGGCTTGCTCGCGACTCACTCGTGACTCGCGAAAATTTTCGCGACTTACTCGCGGCTTTCTCGCAACTTACTCGCGACTCGCGAAAATTTTCGCGACTGAACCTCGCGACTTGCCCAGTCGCGAATCGCCCAGAAACAGCTTTTTAAAGGGCTTTTTGAGGGAAACTTGTTTTAAACCTCTCCCATCCTCTCTAAAACCCCTCTTTCAATATTTTTACATCAAAACTCAACTAATTTGAATGGTTTTTCATTCCATTAACATTTCTAAGGTACTTATAAATTCTTTTCATTATTTTTGATCCTTGGATTATGTTTTGGAGAGTTTTTGTGCTCTTGGTTGGGATTTTTATTATTGGGGTTGGGAAAACTTAATTTTTGTCAAATTTCTTCATGGAATTGGTTTCTTTTGTTGATATGCATTGGATGTTGGCCCCTTGTGGCAGAAAGAACATGTATTAAGGGTGGATTTCATGATCTTCATGCATTGTTTCACATTATTGTTCATAGTGTGCATGCTAGGTGTTTGATAAAATGCCTCTTAGACATTTTCTCGCTTGTTTGGACTCCGATGAGTACCAAACTTTGGGGTTTCTCATGTTTCCTCATTAGGAACATGTTTGGTTAATTGGTTGTGTATTTAACACACCTTGCCCCACATGTGCATTTTTCATGTATTGGTCATGCATTGCACTTAGCCACCTCTTACACACACTTTTGCTACCCTTGTCATGCATTGGTCTATACCTTGCTTCTTCATCCTAGCATGTCATGTCTGTCTTATGCTTTGTAGCATTTTACTTTGTCATGGGTTTGAGTTTCATTTTCTCATTCATCTTGCACCCCTCATGCATCATTAGCATTGTTCATACCTTCATCTCTTGCCCTCGTTTCTTCTTGACCCTTTGTCTATTCCTGAAAAAAAGGGGGAGAGTATACTCTAGAGAATATTTCAGAGTATTTTGTCATTTCTATATGACTCTTGTGCACATCCTTAGGGGGAGAAATTCTATTTCTCATGCACATTTGTAGGGGGAGAGATATTCCATAGGGGAGATGCATATACCAAGGGGGAGAAGACATTGAGATAATAAGAAAACTTTGTTTTGAACAAGCACAGGCTTTATGGTGCTTTGAGTTATGTTTTGTGGTTCTCTTCGCATCATGTTTTTGTTTTGGACATGCATACTTCCTTATGCTATTGTGCTTCATTGAATGCATGTTCGGATGATCAATTGATTTGCTATGTGATCATTGTAGTCATTTCTATATGACTGTTTTGGTGTTTGATCAAGTTGCTCATATGTTTTACATCATGTTTACTTGATCGCAATTTGCTTGTTACATTATACTTGTCCTTTTATTACTTGCTTTACCTTGAGGGTCTAATGTGTTTTGTGCAAGTGTTTCAGGTTACAAGTATATATGTTCCAAGTGCATCACAGCTTCTCATTACTTTGAAGGGGAGAAACTTTATGCACTTTTAGTTTATATTGTTTAAGTTTTTATTCAATATAATGTGTTTGTACCCATGTGCTTTTGTAAGCTTTTAGGGTTATGTTTTTATGCATATTTGTAGGCTTTATGGTTTGTACCATGCTTTATGCAGCCTTTATGCTATGTTGAAATCAGTACTTTAATGATAAATGTCTTGCATTTTGATTTATGTACTGTCACTCTTGTGCCCTTGTAGGATTGCTCCTAGATGCATATACCTTGTGTACTATGCATTGGTTGAGTGTTGAACATACAAGTGTCTTGCCTTGTGCTCGTTAACTTGTATGTCCTTGTGTTCATTCCAAGTGTGAATGAGCACTGTGATCACTACCTTGTGGTGTTCACTTGGTTGATCAAGCCATGGTTTGTTTCTTAACTCCATCTTTGCTTGATCACATATTGCCTGTTTCATATGCATTTTATGATTTTCTGCTTACGATGATCATGGTGTATTGTTGTGTTTCAGGAGATTCATGTTCATATGATTCAAGAGCTGCACAGCTTCTAGATTTAGGTGTGAGTGAGTTTTGCCATTGTTCCCAAACTCACATTTAAGTCTAGAGTCTGTTTTAGGGTGTTTTGTCATGGAATAGCCAAAGGGGGAGATTGTAAGATTGAATTTAATTAACCATGTGTTAGCTTTATTCCATGACAAATTTGCTTGTAATATAGCACTTAGAAACCTTGTATTTAGGTGGGAATCATGTAAGGGTAGTGTGTGAGAGAGTGTAAAGAAATGCTCAAGACAGTGCAGTGAAGCAGATACTCGCGGCTAGGACTCGCGGGTGGCTCGCGGCTTGTAAGCCGCCAAAAGTTGCTCACGTGCAGAGCATGCAGGGGAGCTGAACAGTCACGCCACCTGGAGCGCTACACGACAAAAATCTAGACTGGCCATTAAGTTAGCTCGCGACTTGAACTCGCGACTCAGT
This sequence comes from Quercus lobata, assembly GCF_001633185.2. Lineage (NCBI taxonomy): Eukaryota > Viridiplantae > Streptophyta > Magnoliopsida > Fagales > Fagaceae > Quercus > Quercus lobata. Next base: position 66,628,028 of record NC_044905.1, read on the forward strand.
CAAGTCGCGAGGTCAAGTCGCCAGCCAACCCTGTTTTTGGAAAAACTGACTCTTCGTATTCCATTCTCACACCAGTATAAATACCCCTCATTCCCACAAGATATGTGTGGCTATTCAGAAAGAAAAACCCTAAGAGAGGTTTCTTCAAAACACCCACCCAATTAGAGAGAGCTACTCATTCTTAGAAAGAAACCTTTGTAGTCTCTTCTCATTCCCTCTCTCATTGTCATACCTATTGAGAGGAGATTTCTATCCAAACACTACCCACACCAATTTAGAGTGTTGAGTGTTTTTGGAGTTTTGGGAAGCATTGGAAGATGCCAAGGATGGCGGATGCTACGGTCTAGTAGCGGAATCCGGTAAGCTAGAAAAGAAAAAGGTTCGGCGCAACCTCGTTGGAGCAAGAAGCTTGGAAGGCTTAGGTACATTGGGTAGATTAGGCTTGGAGGGTCTATTGCTGTTCATGTATCCCAACTACATTTTCTAGTGGATTATTGACCGCTTGGAGGGTGGCGGAGAGGTTTTACGCCGAGGGCTTCGGTTTCCTCTTCGATAACACATCGTGTGTTGTCCTTGTTTTTGCATCTCTCTTCCCTTTATCTTTGCCTTTTATTTTCTGCTGTGGATGTGATTTATAATTGGCTTAGATTGATTTCCAATTCTGTTTATAGCTTATGTTCATTTTCCGCACACTAGTTATTTGTCATAAAACTTGAATTGGTTATTTTATATTTGGGGGTCTAAACGTTCAAGGGTGTTTATACACGTTTTTGAACTTTCAGTCACTCCTTATTTTGACAATAGGAACCCCTTTCTCGTTTTGTAGTCTCTTGCAAAGAATTTTCAATTTCTCACGCACTTCCGATTTTTCTCTAAGAAATTCAACCCAGGTGTATCTTGAGAAATCATCAACAATGACCATAATGTACCTTTTTCCTCCTAGACTTTCAGTTCTTGTGGGCCTCATTAGATCAGCATGAAGAAGCTCTAAGCATCATGAAGAAGTGATCACATTCACCTTGTGGTGACTTGCCTTTGTTTGCTTCCCCATTTGGCATGCACCACAAAAAGCCTTCTCCACCTTTCCAAATTTTGGAAGTCCCTCAACAGCTTCAAATTTGGAAACTTTAGCCACTTGTTTGAAGTTAGCATGCCTGAATCTTTGATGCCAAAGTTCCAACATGTCAACATGAGCAATTTTGCAAGAAATTGGTGCCGTAGGAACCATTCTGTAGCAATTGTCGGTAGTTCTCTTTCCTTCCAAGACTTGAATCCCTTCTTCATCAATGATTATGCACCCCTTCTTTGAGAATTGAACAAGGAAATCCTCATCACATATTTGAGTGATGATTAAAAGATTTGCCTTCAACCCTTTGATGTATAAGACATCCTTCAATAGAGGTTATCCGAGTATCTCAACAGTCCCTTTGCCAAGAACTTGAGCATGACTCCCATCGCGAAATATTACATAGTCACCAATCTTTTCTTTGAGTGACTTAAACAGTGATTTATCACCTGTCATATGACAAGAATAGCCGCTATCAAGATACCATAAACATGAATTAAATACCTTTAATGAGGTGTGCACAAATAGGCAAACATGGGACAAGCACTTTTGACCTTCAAACAGAAACTTATCTTTGTTTTCCATGTTCTTGCTAGATTGAATTTTCTTTTTTAGATTATCAACCTTATCACACAATCTTCTATTTCTTCTTTTATACTTCTTAACCAACGAATTAGATTCACATAGACTATTGTGTAAGATGTGATTCTCATTTTCAAAAAATTTCAGCATGTGAACAAACATTCTAGCATGTTTCTTTGTTTTTAATAACTCTAGGAGTTCTTTGTTAGGGCACCCTTCAAACATACTCACAGAATCATTATCACAAACATTTAAACCACAATTCAGCATAGCCTTTTACATGGCTTCATCCATAGCTAAGTGGTCTGGGATCGCACTTACATAATTAAACCACAGCAAGTGCACCTACTCTGATACCAATTGAAAGTTCAATTAGTGTATAAAACACCTTGAGCAATTTGCACTTTGAAAGGGGAACACTGAAAGGGGGAGTTATATGCTCAAGAAGAGGCTGATACATATTTACACTCACATTTACTTTTAAGTAGTCTAATTTCTCAAGCATTTTTATAGATGCTACTCCTATTATGGAACATGTAGTAAAATTCGATACCTTGAGCACAGCGTTTGTTCCTAGGATTTTTGAAGCACAGGATTGGGCTGATCTGTTTGGGAATTTCGAGCACCCAGTTGATGAATTAGTTAAGGAATTCTACTCTAATGCCAGATACACCAGAGTAGAGTTGAAATGTTGGGTAAGAGGAACCAAGTTCTCCATCAATGCAGACTACATTGCACGGGTTCTGATAGGCCACAAACTGAATGACCCCTTGTGATAGAAATTAATTAATTAATTAGCCAAGTTATTAATTAATCAATTTATAATTCAAACGCGTGGTAGCACAAACAAATCACCAATAAACTAATAATGCAGCGGAAAATAAATAACACAGTGATTTGTTTACGAATGGGGAAAACTAACGGCAAAAACCCCACCGAGTGATTTTCAGGTCACCACTCCCGAAACTCCACTATTATCACAACAAGCGGTTACAAGTAAAGGAATCCAAGTACCTTACCAACCTACAGTTGAACCCTTATCCCAATACCCAATTGGACTTATTCTGTAGTGACAGTTTCCTTTTCAGATGCACAACTCCCAGTACGTGACTAACTAATTGCGCGGATCCCAATACGCGACTTCAATCACCAACTAAGAAGGTTGTTGTTTGTAAAGTTCTTCAGTTCATCCAAATGATGAAGATCAAGAAGATGCTTGGTCAGAAAACCCTATGGTGCACATACACAGCAACTTCTTTAAGAGAAAGAGATGAACTAGGGCAAGAACTTCATTTCCAGTCACAGTTTTCTTGAACAGAGTTTGCTCAAAACTTTTGCAACTTGTGAACACTTTTACGGCCCTTAAACTTATCCTTTTATATGTCTAGGTTTAGGAGAAAAGAAGGCTCAAAGACATATTCACGGATCCTAAGAAAATCATATTAAAATTCTGAAAATCTTAAACCTCGATAGATAGCAGGTGTCAAGCTGGTGTCTAGCAAGTGTCGAGCACACTGAATGAAGAACAGCTTCCTTAAACTCGATAGATGCAACTATCGACTAGCTGTCGAGCTTTAATGATTTTGCACTCTGAACTTGTTTTCATAAACAGACTTGAAAGTTTTAATACTTGATCTTGAAACAAGATTTCTTAAAGTATTTAAAACATCCTAAATCTACCCAAATACAAGTAAAGTGCGTTTTGTCAAAGGGTAAGCCAATTACATAAAATCATGACATATGCTCTTAACAAGTGAAACACATATGTCCTAACAATCTCCCCCTTTGGCAATCCGTGACAAAACCACAACAAACAAATGAACATATAAGAGAAGTCATAAATCACTCAACTTATATTCAATTGTTGAATACAATAAAATCTATCCTAACACAAACTATTGAAAAACTTTGCAAGAAGAGAGTTTCTGGCAAGTAGACTTTGACAACCTGTATTTCTGAAACACTTTAAACAAAACTCATCAAGACATCTTTGTGTGAAACAGAAATAATAGATTGCATACAAGTATAAGAAACATGTGTATAAAGAGCGAAAAGGAACAACACATGAATGGATAGGTGAAAGAAAAACATACATCAATATAAATAAAGAGATAAGTACAATGTATGTCTAGAAATGGTCAGAAGACCTCATGTACAAGAGTAATGTATCTAAAAAGAAAGAAAAGAAAAGATATATACTATCCTCACTATATCCCTAAAAAAAAATGTATCAACACTCCCCCTAACAAAATGATCCTATACTAACTCTTCCCCTAAGATAGACTACTCTCATACCAAAACTACTCCCCCTTTTTGTCACGAATGACAAAGGGTAAGAGTGTCAAGTAAATATCTCATCGGCAGAGCTAGCATCTCCATCATCATCATCTGAAGCATCATCATCATCACCATCATCATCATCTGAAGCATCATAGTCATCACCATCATTATCAGCTAAAGCATCATCGTCATCACCATCATCATCATCCTCATCCTCAGAAGCAGAAACCATAGGAGAAGGCGGTGAAGGAGTAGCCTCATGAGCAAAGCCACCCATAGACGCCTGTCGTCATGCAATATGACCGACATGAACGTTCACCTGATACAACTCCATAGAGAGTGTATCGAGGCGAGCATCCATGCACTGCAACTGCCCCATAATATCTCCTAGAGACATATCGCTAGAAGAGGAAGGAGGAGCCGATGTGGATGGAGCCGAATGGGATGGAGCGAAACGAAAGGAAAGAGCTACTGAATCCAACTGTCGCGACCGAAGCTGGACCTCGCTACGTTTAACGATAGCGTAATCTATGGCACACATGACAGTAAAATGGTCGGATGAGGGAAAAGGAACAGAAAAATGGCGTAGAATCCTCGTGATAGCAGAAGGAAAGATGAGCTTATCACGGGTCGCCGAATCTAGATGAACATCAGAATGAAAATCAGATTTAGGAGAAAAGAAGGCCCAAAGACATATTCATGGATCCCAAGAAAATCATATTGAAATTCTGAAAATATTAAACCTCAACAGATAGCAGCTGTCGAGCACACCGAATGAAGAACAACTTCCTTAAGCTCAATTGATGTAGCTGTTGACCAGCTATCAAGCTTTAATGATTTTGCACTCTGAACTTGTTTTCTTGAACAGACTTGAAAGCTTCAATACTTGATCTTGAAACAAGGTTTCTTGAAGTATTTAAAATATCCTAAATCTACCCAAATACAAGTAAAGTGCGTTTTGTCAAAGGATAAGCTTATTACATAAAATCATGACATATGCTCTTAACAAGTGAAATACATATGTCCTAACAGGTTCTTTGCATTACTAGACCAGCAAATGTGGACCTCACTCTGTATGATAACAAATCACTTAAGGTACAAGACATTCTCCAGGTACTTGGGCCTGATCATGAGGTTAGAAGCAAAGGATCATCTATCGGCACTGCACAGTTTTTGCTTGAACTGACGGCTCTAAAACTGATCATGTTCTCAAATCTCTACCCATTGTCTAACACCACCTTCATAAATCTCGGAAGAGCATAATTTCTGTGTGATCTCATTACCTGAGTTCCAATTGACATTTGTGCTCACATCTTTTAGACAATTGGGAAAACAGCAACTCGATCAACAACATGAACCAATATTCCTTTTTGCAGTCTCATCATGAAGATTTTGCTTCATGAAGGTGTTCGTCCACCAACAGATGGAAAAGTTATTTCACGTCCTCGACCAATTTCCATGAAAACTCTCCAAGCAAGCAAGAGTCACTCCTTTAAATCACCTAAGAGTGAGCCATTCTCCCATGCCACTCCATCTGGCCATCATTTTGTTACACTGGTGCATACTACAACTGTTTCACCCATTCCTTCTGAGAAGCAAACTACCGGTACTCCATCTACACCTAGCTCTCAAGATGATAGATTGAGCACTTTATTTGAAGGGCTACATCAGTGTATTTCTGGATTAGAAAGATCTCTCTACTCCACCAAAAATCATGTTCAAATGCGTCTCACTACAATTGAGGCACAGTTAGATGCTATTCAACAAGAGCTCAAGGACAGCCTTTAGCTATTCGTGCCAAAAAGGGGGAGAGATAGCATATAGCAAGGGGGAGATAGCCATGTGCACTTTGAAAGGGGAACACTGAAAGGGGGAGTTATATGCTCAAGAAGAGGCTGATACATAATACACTCACATATACTTTTAAGTAGTCTAATTTTTCTTGCATTTTTATAGTTGTTTATACAAACTCTACTCTTTTGTGGATATGGTTCTAATAGTTTGGTTTAAACTCATGGATGTGTCTGACAATGATATTATTAATATTTAAAGTTGTTATTCAATATTTTTTTAGTTTGTGCCCATGTTGCTTTTGTAAGCTTTTAGAGTTTGTTTCCATGAGTGTTTGTAGGCTTTTATGGTTTGTTCCATGCTTATGCAACCTTTATGTTTAGTTTTCTAGTACTTCTAGCTAAATGTTATGCATTTTCTTTAAGTACTCCCACTCCTGTGCCCTTGTAGGATTTTGTTCCTAGATGCATATACTTTATTTATTGTGCATTGGTTGAGTGTTGGGCATGCAAGTGATTTGCATTGAGCTTATTGGTTTGTATGTCCGGATGTTCATTCCAAGTGTGAATAAGCATTGTGGTCACTATTTTATAGTGATTGCCTGTTTGGTCAAGCCATGGTTTATTTCTCATTCCATTTTGCTTGATTGTATTGTGCTTGCCTCATATGCAATTACAAGTTTTTCTACATACAATGATCATACTGTGTTGTTATGTTTCAGGAGATTCTTGTTCATATGATTCAAGAGCTTATTAGATTCTAGAGTTAGGTGTGAGTGAGTTTTGTTCAACTGTTCTCAACTCACATATTAATTTTAGAGTTTGTTTTAGGGTTTTGTCATGGAATAGCCAAAGGGGGAGATTTTAAGGTTGAATTTTATCAACCATCTTGTTGGCTTTATTCCGTGTCAAATTTGTTTGTATTTTAGCAATTAGTAACTCTGTATTTAGGTAGGAATCATGTAAGGGTAGTGAGTGAGAGAGTGTGAAGAAATGCTCAAGATTGTGCATAGATGCAAAGACTCGTGGTTGGAACTCGCGGGTGACTCGTGACTGGCAAGCTGCCAAAGCTGGCACATGTGTGAAGCATGCAGGGGAGCTGAACAGTCATGCTAGCTGTTGCACTACAAGACAAAAGATCACATGTAAAAGGGGTACTATATATGTATAGTGTGTTCTCCCCTGTTGCCCATGGGAGGGAGAGGTAAATCCTTGAGAGTGTGGATGAGGCTAGGCAGGGCTAATAGACCACATGCAAAAGAGGTACTATATGGCAAGTTCTCCCCTGCTAGCCATGGGGGGGAGAGGTAAATCCTTGATGGTGTGAATGAGGCTGCTGCCCATGGGGCCAATCGACCACATGCCAAAAGAGGTATATATCACTTGTCTTTATGGTGGTATAATGTCTTTGTGACATTTTCGTCTTCGTGGTGGCTTTTCATGTGGCTTGGGTTGGCTTTTTAGGTTTTTGGAACAATGTTATTATGCTCACACTAAATATGTTATATGGTTTCATGGTGATCCTTTTTATTTTTTTTTTTTTGAAACTTTGGGTGGCATTATATAATCATTCTTATCATGTTATTATTGAAAATGATCTTGCAGTATTCAATTAGAAATTCCTAAACTATAACATGCTTTGTAAACTATCTATCATCATGAAACTTGCATTTCCCCTCACCCCATTAATTATGCTAGGGGAATACTTTACCACCTTAATCTATATCCTAGATTACATTTTGTACCATAAACTTTTTGAATGCAAGTTTTGCACCCTAAACTATGACTCTTCTTATACTTTGCACCCCAACGTTAAGTTTGCCGTTAATTTGGATGGAAATCTAAAGTTTAGGGTGTAAAGTGTAATCTAAAGTATAGTTTAGGATGGTAAAGTGTAATTCCCCCAATTATGCTACTTACTGGGCTCTATCTCATCCCATTCTTTCACAAACTTTTTCAGAGTAGGAAACGATTATTTTGAGATAGGTTTTTGTGACTAGCAGTAGTTAGACTTACTACTAATGGAGGTTGGATTTTTGTGATGGTGATCTTTAGACAATGTACATTCTAGAGTAGGCTTAAGTCATTCTTTTGTATCTAATAGTAGTTATGACTTTTATTTCCACTAATGAGACAAATTATTGATGTGTAATTATATTTATTCAAACATCCATTCTTTTGTGGCTAATGGTCCTTGTAATTATTGCATAGAGCTCTAACTTACTTTGGGAGTAACTTTAATGAAATTATTATGAAAATTCTTAATGTTGATAGTTGGTATGAATTGTTTGGATTGAATTGTCAAAAAGGAAAAATATACAGGTATCTTTAGGATGTATTTCTCATGCTTTGCACCTTTTTGGGTTTGGGGCGTGACATGCATGGACTCAAGCGTGATTAATTTCACATGTTAGCCTAATAGTTTATTAGCAAGTTTTAATTAGCTGAACTAGTAAAATCTATTGTAATCAAATAAGAGATCAGGGGATTCGAACCTAGTACACCAGAAAACGACTGGTGTCTAAACCTAAAATAAAGAGTAATCATCGTAAAATGGATGTCATATGTTGAAATTCTATTGTATCCATAAAAAAGTCTTTTTAATTCTATCTACAAGTGGGGATAGCATTTTAAATACATGTCTCTTCCCAATCCCCACCATGAATGGGGTAGATTTTATTGGTCCCTTATGGCAAATAAGGTTGGGAATGGGGTTAAGTCCTTCCCCCTAAATGGGTTTGGGTTTGTGAAGAGGACGTATTGGAATCTAGTTTAAATTTAAATATTAAGAATTATTTTTTAAAATATTTTTTATAGGCTTTTTGTGTGTGTGTTTTATGAGATCTTTTGACAAATGAGGCTGGGGATTGGGGTTAAATAATCCTTACCCCCAAAGTGGCTTTCGGGTGGGATTGCCTATCTAGGACCTGCCCTGTTTATATTTAAAATTTTAAAATTATATTTTTATTGGGTTTTTTTTTTTTTATTTATTACTTCAAATATATGTTCTTTAACTTTCAAATTTTAATAGATGATGTCTTTTGGTGCTGTATTATTGATTTGATATTTTTATGATAAATATTTAAATTGTTTACAAATTTTTAATTGTTATTGTATTAATTTTTTTAATTGTTTTTATGATTTTTAATACTTCAATTGTTGAATTGCTATATTGCTATGCTTTTAGAAAGATTTGTAATGTTAGACATGTTTTTTAATAATATTTATGAGTTTTAATTTAATGTATTATATATTTTAAATCAAATATTAATAAATTAATAAAACAATTGAGTGGGACGGGTACCCTTGAGAGTGCCAACGAGGATGGTGGAGGAAAAAAAAAACCGTCCCAAAGCGAGGGTGGGGTAAAGGGGAGGAACAGATGTGGGGAAAAGTGGTGGAAGTGAAAAATAAAAAACCAACCTTGTACCTATCATGTTGCCATTCCTACTTGGAAGTTCAAATATGCTTGCTAGGTTATTTTTTTTTTCTTTTCATTATTATACATCAAACATAATATATCTTTAATTAAAAAAATCATTATATACCATGTCATAATTACGAAAAATATTATAAAAAATTGTTGCAACTAGAATTATTGTTGCATAATAAAATATCCCTCACACCAAAAATCTTCCACTTCCTTTCAATCATTAGAAATTTCGATTTTCGAGGGTATTATCAAGTTTCCAATCATTTTGTAGTTTCTTCCTCAAGACTTTTCAAGTCTCCCATACCCCACTTCTCACGAGTAGATAGCTAACTTTGCTGGTATTGACCATTCGTGATTCGTGGTCATCATCCAACTAAAACAATGGTATTAACTATTAAGTAATGAATTTTGTACCCTGGTAACCTCTCCCTCTTCCTCCTCTCTAATCCTCTTCTTCTTCCTCATTTTCTTGTTCTTCTTATTAATCTTTGTTTTCATTTTATTTTTTTCAGATAGGCAATATTTTGTTAGACAACAGAAGACTTTATCAATTGAACTAATTGAAACTCATGATAAAAAAATGTTACCTTTTGGTCTATTAATATTTAAGTGATGTAAAACAGACAACTAATTCCTAGATCATAGTAAGTGCTACAAGTCAAATAGCAAGAAATCCAAAAAGTAGGAGTCAACAGGTTGACAATGACGAAATTGCATGAAATTTGGTGACATTAGTGACCCCATCATTGATAATTTAATTAAAACGTTTTTTTAAATGATATATGATTTTTTAATAAAAATTATTTACTAAAATATAGTACTTTAACATTAATAAGATTTTCATTGAGTACTATTTTTCTTTTTAGAAGTCTTTTAGTTATAGGACTATAATAATATATAGTAGAAGACTTGAGAGAATTTTGGGTACAAAAATCCTATATCTAGAAGATGCAACCTTTTTTCTCTGAAAATCACTATTAGGGTTAGCTTATAATGTCCTTTAAATACTAGAAAAAACGGATCACGATTTGGGCTTCAAATAGACTAGTTATGAGGTTTTTACATTTGCTGATTTTTGCTGATATGCGATTTTTGATCGATCGAATAGCAATCAAGAGAACCAGATTATATCTCACTTTTTTTCATCCTATACTTGAGTTTTTTGTCTTGGACTTGAAAGTTCACCATTCTAACTCAATAATACTTACTTTTTGTCATGATTTGTCAATACCACAAACTCAAAACCTAACAATATCAACAAGAATAAGATGTCTAATTTGACGTGGGAATTGCAAGTTGATTCGGGCTTTCATTACCTGGTAAGGCTCCATTTCTGTGAAATAGACAAACTTATATACTTCGTTGGCCAATGACGGTTCATCATATATATAGACTATCTGTTGGTTGAATTAGGTGCTGATGTAATATTGTGGACTGATGAACGCGTTATGCCTTTTTACAAGGACTATGTAGTAAAAATCCAAAAGAAGGGAGTTGAGGACAACAACCATGTTCTTTCCATTGATCTACACCCTGATACAGGAGCCTACTTCTGACGATGCAATTTTAAACGGTGTGGAAGTGTTCAAACTAAGCAACCCAGATGGTAACCTCGCAGGACCTAGTCAAATGCTACCTTTTCTACCTATTGCCTCTACAACCAAGGAGTCCAAAACAAAGAAAACAGTATTCATTGCACTTGGAAGTGGTGTGGGGGTCTTAGTGGTACTCACTTTAGTGTGTTGCATGGTTCTCTTGAAACTAAGGAAGTTCAGGCACTATGTTTCAAGGAAGAAGATTTCGTACCATATGGCCGGTATACTTCGTACCGGTGCGTACACCAATATAGAAATGGTGGTGTTTCGTACTGGTTTAAAAATCGGTTGTACCGGGATATATAAAGGGTTTTGACCAAAAATTAGATACCAAACCGGAAAAAAAGAAAGAAAGAAAAAGAGGTCGATTTAACACAGTAACCCAGAAATTCTACTCACACTGATTTGAGATCTCTTCATCTTGGCCTCACACTGGTGATAGTGAATCTGTCTAGTAGTGAACAGTGGCACCAGCATTGAAGCAGTGAAACGGAGTTGAATGCCTAATTTAAGAAAGAGGGAGAGAGAAAGATCAAATCTAAAAACATGTTTTGGCTAATGGAAGGGAAACAGTCTCATATTAGAGAGAAAAATCTGAAAATATGTGCGGTGGGAAGAGCAAGTCACGTGAGATAGAGAGAGTCTTGGAAGTTTAAATTGTGCCAAACAGGAAGTTGTGCTAGTCAGTAAGTTAACGTGTATGGAGTAAAAAGCTGACAAAAGGTAATTGAAAGATGGGAAAAATTTTGAGTTCTTTGCACCCATCATTTTAGTTTTTCTAATTATTTAATCTTTTTCTACCAACCCCTCTCACGTAATATCTCCTTTCTCACCAACTAGACCTTCTTTTTTATTTTCTTTTTTAGGCCTTATACTTTTATCTTTATTCATTTTTTTATATAATAAACTTATAAGCTTAACAAGTTTAATTGCTTAACAAATTAATTTTTATCAAATAATTAAAGTTATAAATATACAAATAATATTTATTTATTTTTAAAATATATACAAATAATATATATATTTTTTTAAATAGCGGTAAATCCGAAATGGTACACCAGTATTAATCGGTACTGAAATATATTATTCCACTAGTCAAATTGGTACAGCCTCCAGTCTAAGATTGACTCCATTACTATGTTTATTATTATCAACTATCAAAGTGTCGTTGCTGGCATGATCCATACGAAGGAAATTCAACAAGGAAGAAGGCTTCATCATTAGCCGAAGAACTTTGCCTCCAGTTCTCAATAGACCAAATCAAAATAGCGACTATTTTTTCTTGAATCACTAACTTTATAACAAAAAGTTAATTATTATAATATGGTAACAATATGCACATATATAATAAATCCTATATATTTCTTAATTATTAAATTATATGCACTCATTCACACATAACATTATAACAAAAATAATGAATAAATAACACACAATTGGATTCAAACACGCATTCACATATTATATATAATATAAATTTATAATAAAAAGAGAGATGCTCACAACTGACAAACACTCACACTTTACTCTTAGAGTAGGAGATACATAAATAGTTAGATAGGAAGAGAGATGAGATGAGATTCATGAGAGAGAGAGAGAGAGAGAGAGAGAGATGTGATTTGCATTGTTGTTTGGCTTTGAGATAGGTCGATCTGTGTTGTTTTTTGATTTTGAGTTAGGCTGATCTATGATTAGTATGTGATCAGGTGGTGGTGGTGCAAGATTTAAGTCAGGGTGTGTAAAATTATTTTAAGGGTAAATTAAATAAGTAAAAAAATCATTTTATATATAAATTTTTTTCAAGTCAGAAGTACATGTGTAGCCGTCCCTGAATTAGGGTTTAATAAAAGTTAAGTTCATGTGAAAATAACGTTTTTCTAAATATAACATTTTAAAGTATTTTTAGAAAAGTGATGAAATTTTTTTCCTTGACATTAAATTAGAATATATGCTCTCCTGATATATAACCATAGGTTAATATTAATATAATATCTGATTGGTGCCTTTTTGATGAAAAACCAATAGCAAACTATCGGCAAACTGTCGGCAAATTAAAAATGTAATTTGCCTTTCACTCGATGTTTATATATTTGAGTTAGATACTTGATTTCACTCTCCAACTTGCTCTAACCGATTACGATGAACATTCTGTCTTTAGTAAAACAAAAAACAAAAGTGTTCGGATTAGAGAATGATGATTGGTATGAATTAACTAAGCTTTATGTACAACTAATCTTTAGTGTAAAAAAAAAAAAAAAAAGTAGAGATTAGAGAATATATGCTGTTCGGTATGAAATAACTAAGGATATATATTATATCGAAAGTTGATTTCTTTTTTTTCTTTTCTTTTTTTGCTATAAAGAAATCAGTCATATACTATATAAATTCTTTTCCACTTGCAAATTTTCTAATAATTGATGTCTCCTTTTCTAGTGTAATGTGATACGTTTTATTTGGCATTATTATTTCAGTTCTCACCAAACATTACACACCCACTTCTTTAGTATTAACTCTTTTTAATTTGGAATGATAAAAAAAACTCTTTTTAATTTGGAATAAAAATTGTTAATTTTTTTTTTTATGTTTTTCTTTTTTCATTTAGATGATGACATGACATGAGATTAAAAAATAAAAATAAAAAATACTGTGGGTTCATATTAGTTCAACTGGTAAAATCTCTGATAGTTGAATAAGATATCTAGAGTTCAATCTCCGCTTACACCAAAACCGATTGATGTTTTGGTCTGATAATAAAAAGTTATCATCAGGAAAATAATAAAGACTAAATTAATTGTGGCATCAAACATATTTTAACTATTTAAAAAAAAAAAAAAAAAAAAAAAAAAAAAAAAAAAAAAGAAAGGGGGGGGCTCACACATAAATGTATAAAACTTGGGCTCGTTAGGATAACTACTAGCATTAGGAGGCCCCGTTTAGTAAGCCCAATTTGTCAGATTCTACAGCCCAACACTCGTGTTCAGTCCATAATATGGTTATTTAAGATATAATATCAAACAATAGCTCTAGAGAATAGGGTTACAACAAATTTCATAATTACTGGTGACACAAGTTGTTATTGATTGATTAAAAAGTGATGGGCTTAAATAAGAAGTGATAAAAATTTGAAAACTCAATTATAATGATTTTTTTTTTTTTTTTTTTTTGGTATTTGTAACATTACTTAATATAAAATTGTAGAAATCTCAGCACAATGATATGAATTCTTATTGAATTAGCACTTGGCACGAGGGTGTACAATGTAATATTGTATCTTGATGATGTGATTTCTTTGTTGGATGAAAAATGCAAATTCACCCTGGATCAAATCTAAACTTGAATAAGCAAGGGCAGAGCAGAAGAGTCGAGCTATGGGGAGTCGGGGACAATAGCTTGCCGGGCTTCTGCAAAAACTGCCTTTCCACCATTGATGTCCTTTTCCACTGAAAAAACAAAACAAAAGGAAAAAAACAAAAACACATATATATAGATATATATATATATATATATATATATATATATATATACCTCTCACTTTTTTAAGTAGTAGAATTTGAAAAGTACTTTCGCTTTCAATAAAGTCCAACAAATTGTTCTATTACATTTTGTATATTTAGGATTCAATTCAAATTTGAAAATAAAAAAATTTCCATTTTACGCTTTTTTTTCTCTCTCTCTCTTTTACAACTTTTTATAGGTTACGCTCCATTTATAGTGGGGCATCTATTTAACTAAAAACAAAAACAACAGATACAAGACATGGCCTAACAGTGAATTGTCAATTATCAAAACAATGTAACATATTTGCAAAAATTGGAAAGAAAGAAATGTACTTAGGGTTGAAAAACAAATAATGATCAATTATTGTACAAATTCTTAAAATAAATCAAATTCTTAAGAATTGGAATCTTGAAAATCATTTAGCTAGTTAGAAAATAATATGAATTAAACATAGGTGACTAATTAATATAGGAGTCTAATGCATTATAATGACTATGTTGACAACGCATGGTGACATGGCACAAGGCTAGCCAAGCCTAAGGGTTCATTTCACATACGCCATAATGTTATTGTAGTGAAATTCACACGTGCTAGGTTGTTAGAGTTTTGCAGGGAAAAATAGATACTAGCACATGCACATGCTAAATTTTTGGAAGATTTTAAAAGTACATAAAAGTCAAGTACTTCTTCTCTTCTCTTCTCAAAAAAAAAAAAAAGTTATGTACTTAATTAAAAGTAACATGTGATTAATATATTACAATTATATTCTATTGGTTCATGCAAATATGTCTCTTCCCAAGAAATTCACGTTTTGCCTATAAGTACCCTTGGACGTTTATTTGAACGATACATAATTTTTATCTCTACAGACACAATTATGTAGTCTTTGATCACCAGCCATCCATCTTTAGGACACAATCCAGTCCATCAAAAATGCTCTTAGTCATTCAACCCCCAATTTAGTTTTGTCATTGGTCAAACCAAGGTTGTCAATTCCGTACCGTACCATACCGGCCGGTACGTCCGGAATATACCGTATCGGCCGGCAATTCGGTACGGTTGACCCCTATGTTTCGTACCGGGAAAAATACCAGTCATACCGGCCTCGTACCGGCCGTACCGGTAAATACCGGCTGTACCGGCCGGTATTTAAATACCGGACCGAAACATAAAAAGCCCTGTTTTGTTAATTTTGACATTTTCAAGGGCAACATCGTAATTTTGTTAAATCCTAAGTCTAAAACCCTAACACTACCCAGTACCCGCACAGCCCCCTTTCTTTCTTTCTTTCTCTCTCACGCTCTCTCTTAGCTGCTCTGTGTCTCTCACTCTCTCGGCCAATCTGTCTCTCACTCTCTCAGCAGCTCCGCCGCTCAGCAGCTCCGCTGCTCTGTCTCTCACTCGCCGCTGCTCTGTCTCTCACTCTCTCGGCCACTCTCAGGTAACATTTTGTCTTAATTTTTTCTGTGTGGAATTATATTTCATGTGGAATATGATAAATAAAAACTTGATTACTGTGTTTATGAATTGATAGCAAAATTGATTATTGTGTTGGTTCTGTGTTCATGATTTTTTTTTTTTTTTTTTTTTTTTTTTTTTTTTTTTTTTTGCTGAATGTTCTATGTTCATGAATTGATATATATTGTTATTTCATTCTTGATTTTTGGTTAGCTTGAAATATTGGGTTAGTAATTTACAACTTAGTATGACTATTAATAAAAAGGTAACTAGAGTTATTAACAAATAATTGATGGTATATATGTAGTGTGAATTATGGCTGAAAATTAGTCAAGTGTAGCATCTGACCCGGCTGTAAGATCCGAGGATCCAGCATGGGCTTATGGCCGTACTGTGCCGGATGCAAGAAATAACACCCAGTGTACTTTTTGTTGTAAAATGATAAGGGGGGGAGGAATTACTAGGCTCAAGTATCATTTAGCTGGGATTCCGGGTGATGTTAAAGCATGTAAAAAAGTATCTGAAGATGTAAAATGGCAAATGAAACAGTTGATTGAAGATTTAAAGAAAAGTAAGCAGAAAAAAAGAAGAATGAATAAAGAAATTGCAAATCCCTATGATGTAGAGGAGGAGGAGGAGGATGATCATCATCATGATGAAGGTAATAATGATAATGAGAGAGGGGGTTCAAAGAGTCATTCATCAGTTAGTAATTATAACACCAAGGGGAAAGAAAAATTTGGAGAAAAGTCAAACATTAAATCCTTTTTTGCTCCAAGAACAAAACCTGGTTCTCAACCATCCGTAAGGTCTCCTTTGGCCTCAAAGCAAATGGTTGAGAAGGCAAGGATGAATTTTGCAAGATGGTGGTACCATGCTAATATACCTTTCCATGCCGCTCACTCTGTGTATTATCAAGAAGCTTTAGATAGTGTAGCAGCTATTGGGCCTGGTTTTAAGGGACCTTCTTATCATGACTTGAGGGGGCCTTTATTACAAAAACATGTGGGTGAAATGAATGATTACCTCTTAGATGTGAAAAATGATTGGAAAGTTTATGGGTGTTCAATTATGTTAGATGGGTGGACAAATCAAAAGAGAGCTCCAATCATTAATTTTTTTGTGTATTGTCCTAGAGGTACCATGTTTCTTAAATCCCTTGATGTGTCAGGCCTAACAAAGGATGCAGATACATTGTTTAAGTTGTTTGATAAAGTTGTTCAAGAAGTTGGGCCTGAGCATGTTGTGCAGTTCATTACAGATAATGATTCTTCTTACAAGTCTGCAGGAAAGAAGCTAATGTAGAAATATGGGACATTCTATTGGTCTCCTTGTGCAGCCCATTGCATTGATTTAATGTTGGAAAATTTTTCTGATAAAAGATATTTTCCTATCATTGATGAAACCATTCAAAAGGCTAAAAAGATTACCAAATTCATATACAACCATGGCAAGATTTTAGCTTTGATGAGAAGCGACTTCACTAATGGTAGGGATTTGATTCGTCCAGCCATCACAAGGTTTGCAACTGAGTTTTTAAGTCTTCAATGCTTGACTAAGTTCAAGAAAGAACTTAGGCAAATGTTTACTTGTGATCAATGGGTCGAATCTTGATATGCTAGAGATGTCATGGGAAAGGAGGTGGCTGCAATTGTTTTGGAAGACAGAGAGTTTTGGTTACAATGTCAACAAATAGTGAAGATTAGTGAGCCTTTGGTTAGAGTACTACATCTTGTAGATGGGGATGAAAAACCATCAATGGGATACTTTGTATGAGGCAATGGATAAAGCAAAGGAGAATATAAAAGCAAGGTTGAAGAATAAAATTTCTGCATATATACCATTTCCTAGTGTCATTGATGCTAGATGGGATAAACAACTCCATAGTCCATTGCATGCAGCAGGTTGTTATCTTAACCCTGGAATCTTCTTTAGGCCGTCATTTAAGAAGTAAAAAGATGTTACAAAAGGCCTACTTAGTACCATTACAAGGCTGGTTTCTGATCCTAATGAGCAAGACATTCTTAGTTCTTAAATTGAATCATACAAAAAGTCTTTAGGTGACTTTGGAATGCCAATGGCAATCCGCCAATGTGAAAAACTAAGTCCAGGTATGCTATATGTATCTATACATACATATATATATATATTTCATTTGAAAGTTTGTTATTTGCTTTGTACTAAATTAATAATTTCTTTTATATTTGGAAGTTGCTTGGTGGGAGCAATTTGGAAATGACACTCCAAAATTACAAAAGTTTGCAATTCGAGTACTAAGTCAGTGTTGTAGTGCAACTGGTTGTGAAAGAGCTTGGAGCACATTTGAGTTTGTCCATTCCAAGAGGAGAAATAGGCTTGAGCATAAATGTTTGAATGACTTGGTGTATGTTCGGTATAATCTATTGTTAGGAGAAAGGTATGTTTTTAAATATATTCAATTTTTATTTTGAATGATTAGAAAATGTCACCAATGTATGATATTGATTTTGGTAGGAACATTAGAAGGACAAAGGATTACTTGGATCCTATAAGCCTTGATAATATTGATTTAATGGAGGATTGGGTAGCTGAGGAATCTCAATTTCTGTTACTAACTGAGGAAGATGTGAATTGGGATAGCATTGAAGAACCATTAGCAACAATGACTTTGGAAGATGATAATGATGATGATGATGATGATGATGTTGTTTTTGATGAGGAAGATGGTGAAAATGATGTTGTGTTGACAGATGCTAATACTCATGTGTATTATGGTCCTGATGTAAATCCTTTTGAAGGATGGGAGTAGATCCTATGTAATTTGTGTTTATTTGTTTTCTTTGTGTGTAATGAACAATTTTATATTGTGTTTTTTTTTTTTTTAGTTGATGTTAAAGTTTAAAACTATGAATTATTTGTTCTTAATTGAAGTAATGTTTTATGGTAAACATGAATTTTTGAAGTATTGTTTTATAGTAAATAGAGATTTTGTGTATGTATGTGTGTGTGTGTGTATATATATGTATATTAAATATATAAAATAGCGGTAAACCCGAAACGGTACACCGGTATTGACCGGTATCCGAAATATATCGTATCGGTGGCCAAACTGGTACGGCCTCCGGTACGGTATTGACATCCTTAGGTAAAACTCCTCTTCGGTTTTTCATTACCAAATCTATCTCCCTCCAAATTTTATTTTCCTTCGCTAATTAAGCTCCACACTACAAAAAAAAGGCTATTGTAACGGAATTTTTGGGGTAGGTTAAAAAAATGCCACTATATGTCATATATTGTGGCGCTTTGTTGACCTACCCTTGTGCATGATACATGTTGTGGCGTACAGATTAAGTGCCGCAATAGATATAGTCTTTTCCTGCGCTTTACAGCAGCGGTATAAAAAACCATCACAATATATATGTTTTAGTGACGTTTGTCTTAGTTATAGTAGCGGTATACCGAACTGCCACAATATACTCCTTTCTGCAGCATCTTTTCTTAGGTATAGCAGCGGGTTAAGTGACTGCCGCAATAGAACTTTTAATTGCCGAAGAGCGCTAGTCTTTTTTTTTTTTTTTTTCCTTACCTAAACTTATCACTTTAGGCCCTATCTTTTCATTTTTCTCACCCATTTGTCTCCCTCTAAAAAATAAATAAATAAATAAATAAACTCTATCTCTCTCACTCTCAAAATCGATCTGTTTCTCATCTGTCGGAGCTCATGTCATCTCTAACAGGCTGATGCGCGATGGTTCCTACACAACGATGAGCAAGTCGTTGATCGACTGAGCACTCTTCGCCACCCCATTTTTTATTATAGGTATTCTCTCTTTTTCTCTCTCCATCGGTAGATATTGCTTTGGATATTGTTGCTTCTTTCTCTCTCCATTTTTCGATTACCTATTTGTTTTCTAGTTTTGTGATGCTTGTTCATGGGTTTGTGTTTTTTTAACCACTATAGTTGCTGGAATTTGGGTTTGTGTTTGTTCCAAAATTTTGTTTAAAAAATATCCAAACGAAGGTGGGTTTAGTGGTGTGATTGGGTGGGCGATACAGCTACAGAGGGTAGCACGTGTAATGTAGCACAAGCATGGATCAATTAGATCAATTTTAGAGCTCATTTTACAACTCTAAAATTATTGGGCTTTTGTTTTTCTTTTTTTCTTTTTTGCTTTAGAAGTTGGAAAATTGTACAAAGATTCTTAAGTAACTTTTAGTGGTAAAGTAGTTTTTTCCTTTGCATGTCTATCTTCTGGGTGTAATTAGTAGTTTTTTCTTTAAAATTATGTTTTTCCTCTGTCTCTAGTTTTAGTTGTCACATATAATTTTATGGGTGTTTCATATTGTACGTTTTTAGACCCTTTAAAACACAAACAGATTAACCTAGTTAATTAGCCAAGTGATTACTTAGTCAAATTAATTAGATCTAGGTTAACACACATATATCATATCAATGTAAAGTGTGGAAAATAAAGAACACAAAGATATGATGACCTAGGAAACCAAACGGGTAAAAACCTGGGGAGAATTTAACCTAGTTATTTTTAAGGTAAAACTTAATCCACTATGAAAGAATTGAAGTTTACATAATAGCGACTTAGACCGCTAACATCCTATTGCTACCTCGAGTAGGAAACTTACTACCACGACCATGTAATAGCTCTGAGTCCACGGACTACTTCTTTCATGGATTCCCAGCAAGTACAAGCACACCAGCTTGTGTATCTTTAAGCTCTTAAAGCAGCAACTGAAACGATCACCAAGTTCTTGACATAATCTTGAAACTTAGAAACCCTAAGTATGTGTGAAGGCAATCATCTCTTAATCTCACAAAAGATTCACACACATAGCATATGGAGCTTCTCCAAAATATGGTTAGGGTTTTCCCTTTTATACTTAAGACAAAACATAAAACCCTACACGTCAAACAGACTTGGGCTGAGTTGGAAAATTCTGCAGAAAAAAAATCTGCATGACTTTCGATTGATCAAGTCTAACTCTCAATCGATCGAGCCCCAGACAGAATTGCATAATAATTTATGTAGTAACTCGATTCCAACTTTACATAAAAAGCAAATACTTTAAGCAAGTCTAAACAAGACTAACACGTTTTAATCATGGTTTGCCAACATTACAAATTGAAGTTCTAATACATTTAAACCTAAAGTCTTAGAATTCAACAAACTCCCCCTTTGGCAATTCGTGACAAAACACAAACTAAACAAAATTGCTCAAAGTTTACATAAAAACAGTCCATTACAAAAATATAGCCCAACACAAAAAATCCAACCTAGCTACTATCTATCAGTTGCAAGTGTAGACAGAAGCATGACTGAATCAACCTGTATATTTCCTGAAACACTCAACAAACACATAAACGCATGTGTGGAAAATACAAGCAAAACAAAAGTAACTTCTTGATTTCACATAACACACAATAAAGACATATATCATGAATAACTCATAAATATAAATCAATAAACAGTGTGAAACAAGAAACATATCCAAATCAATGTATCTCCCCCTATCATGAATAACCCAATCAAAACAAAGAAGACATCATGAGCCAAAAAAATGAATACACAATAAAGCACCTAGATACAATCTAATAGCTTCATAAGCTCCACAAATACAAAAGTCTCCTTCTAACTACAAAAATCCTCTTCAAATCTACTCCCCCTTTTTGTGACAAAATGCCAAAGGGCAATCATAATCCATCATCAAAAGGTGGAGGCGGAGGCGATTGTCTCAAATGCTCTAGATCTGCTCGCAAAGCATGAAGGTCATCAAGCATGTCCACCAAAATCTGACCATGAGCTGCTTGAACAGTCATGACAGTCTCCAACATACGTCGATTGTCTGAATCATCCGAAGTAGAAGATGGAGGAACATTAGTAGCAGCAGGATCAACGTGCTCCTCAGCCGTGGCATCACCTGTAGAAGGAGGGGGAGGAGGAGGAGGTGCGACATTAGAAGGCTCTACCCTAGGGCGTTTAGAGCTAGCTCTCATCTGAGTAGTCCTCTGCCTAAGAAAGGTGGCACCTTTGGGAGCTATGATATGGACAGGCTTAGACGCCGGAAATTCAACTAAACCAAGATGTAAAAAATCTGGTGAATAAAAATAGGGAAGAACAAAGCATGAGCAATAGAACTACTCCTATGAACCTCAATCAAAGAACGAATGAAAAGATGAGGAAAGCTAATAGGAGCATCCGTAACAAGGGCATACAAAAATGCATAATGCTCCAAAGGAATGATATGCAGATGAGAGATAGGCCAAAGGGAATGACAAGCAATCCTAAAGAAAAGATAGTGAATCTCAGTGAGCTTAGCAGTAGTGATCCGAGGATCAGAACCCCACTAGATAGAAAACCCAGTGATATAAGACATGATGTCGTCCAAGGGAAGAGACTTATCATAAGGGTAGACAAGATGCTAGACCACTGGTACCCTAAGAGCATCAGCCACTACCGAATGGGTAATGGTGTACCCTACACCCCATACCTAACTCCTCATAAGAGTGTTGGCATCACAGGAGTGGATAGAGAGGTTCGAATAGAACTCTCTGATCAAGGTAGCCAGAGGAGGATGAGAAATATCCAATAAAGTTAACTAGCCCCTATGCTCAAAGTTATGCCTAATCTTAGCATCTAGCTCATCTAAAAGAACCTTTCTCTCAGCCCAAGTGTTTCTCCTAAGGTTAAGCTTCTCATACGTTTCTTGGTTTTTCTCACTCAGGAACCTTTCACTATCAAAGGTGGGGGAAGGAGAAGAAGTAGAGGTCTTATTGGCTCTAGTTTTCCTAGGCATGATGCTAAGGAAAGAACAAGACAAACAGAAAAGAACCAAAAAGGAAACAAGAAAAACCAAGGACAGACTGCAAGTTAGCATAGAAAAAAATATAGAAATAACAATTCTATATGATGCATGAATATTATCAACACATGATGCATAGGGATGGCAATGGGGCGGGGCGGGGCCGAAGGATGGGATCTTCGCCCCCGCCCCGCATGGATTTTTCTTGCCCCATCCCCGCCCCGCCCCGCATGACGGGGAAAATTTCTTGCCCCATCCCCGCCCCTTAAGGCCCCGCGAAGACCCGCGAAGCTCCGCCTTACACCGTAAAACCTTATTTCTTGTTAATTTTCCCTACAACTATTACCATTTTTTTCAAATAAAATGACATGTTTCAATAATAAAAATATACTTGAAATTATATATAAATTTATTCTATTGAATCAAACTAATTTTTAGCAAATACTAAATAATATTATCTAAATATTTAACAAGATAATATCACAACAAAAATCTCATAGTATGACACAATAAAATAATCCAAACTCCTAATACATAACAAAATAAAAATTGCCTAGTCCTTCAAAAAGAATCTCCACTTAAATAAAATATGATGATGATATTTTTGTTTAAATAGTAGGGTTTTAGGGTATGAAAAAATTACCTTTGAACCCTTATTAATGCGGGGTGGGGTAGGGATGGGGCGGGGCGGGGCGGGGTGGGTCTAAAAAGTGTAAACCCATCCCCGCCCCGCCCCGTAGTGCGGGTCTAAAATCTCGCCCCATCCCCGCCCCACCACCTTTGCAGGATGGGGAAAACCCGCAAGGGGCGAAGCGGGGAGGGGCGGGTCAAGCGGGGCGGGGCAAAATTGCCATCCCTAATGATGCATGCCCTAATGCAGTGAGAATAAGTTCAATTTAGCTTTAAAATCACAAAATTGGCTTGAGCATAGAGTTTACATCAAAAACCTCAAAATTTGAAAAACCCAATTTCACAAAACCAACAAATTGACCAAATTGATCATTATACATGGTAGATAACAATTTATAATGACCAAATCAATCAACCAAGCAAGCCAATTTCATCAATTTAAACCAAATTGAACAAAAACCCCAAATCGGATACTTTCAAGCCCTAGAAATTTCAAATATCATCAAATTCATCAAATTGATCAAATCAATTCACCAAGAACAATTTTATAGTGTCCCACAACAAAAACCCAATGATCAATTGTGAAAGAAAAAGCTTAAAACATCAAAATCCCCAAATTTTTCAAGGTCCAAAATTTTCCCCAAAATGCATGATTTAATGCATGAAACGAGAAAATAAATGTAGAAGTAAGGGTAAAAAGGTCTTACCGGCCTTAGAGGAGAAAAACCTTGCAAAAAGTTTGGAGGAAAATGGCAAAAGTATGATTTGGACCCTTGACCGATCGAAGAGAGAGAGAAGAACCATTTTGAAAAAGTTTGAAAGTGACTTAACATGTGAAAAACAATGGTTTTAAAAAACTCTTTATACAATTTTTGATTGATCGAAAATTAGGTTCGATCGATCGAAAATCACATTTGATTGATCCAATAGTGATCGAAACACACAGAGCCAAACCAAAATTTTAATCGCAATTTCGATCGGTCGAGAAACAAGTTCAATCGATCAAAATTTTGGAAAAACCAATTTTTTGAAAAACAAAGCAATTTTATGTAGAAACTCCTCAAAGCATAATATTTTATGAATAACACGCATGAGTATGAGATGAAATGCTTTTCAAAAACACTTGTTTTGAACCCAGTTTCCCAAAATTAAGGTTTTCAAACAATTCTCCTTAAAATCTCAAGCTTCAAACACATTTTGCATAAAATTCAAGGAATTTTCAAAGTCGGTTGGGCAAACCAAAATCACACACAATAACATGTACAAAGTTTAGCAAGGAGTAGCTTGTGTAGTGTGTGCAACTAGCAAAAGCTTGAGATACATGTGAGGTGATATGTAAATAGAAATCAATCACAATTTCTACAAAATTCATCACATAGAATTTGAAAGAGACTATCACCTAAAGAGTTACATCATATAACTCCCACATCTCCTAGAAATCAAGCTTGTAATCATGTAAGTTTCTTGATTTGCCTCATAATATACGCATCAATTTTATTTGAGCAGAAACTTATTAAAAATAGTCGGGATAATGTACACACCAATTTTAGCATTTAAACCGAGGCTACACCTTATGATCTTTTTGTGCATATGCTACATTTTCTCGAGCACAAAATCTTACGATATGCACTAAGGTGTTCATGAATGGCTAGAAAATAGTGGTGAGATGGTTATTTATGCCTTTCTCAATAATTTCAAATTCGACAATAAAAAACATGTGATTTCAAGATCAAGATCATGTGATCAAAAACTATAAACATCTTCCCACACAACATGCACTACAAGTCTTCAACTAGTAAAGTGCCAAAAAAAAAAAAAAAAAAAAAAAAGAAAAACTTATCCAAGCTAAACAAGGTACATAAACATGTTATGTAAAAATAAATTGGCCAACCTTGATTTCAAATTCAAGAAAATAATGCAAAACACATTTTGCTTCCTTTTTTTTTATTATTATTAAAAAAAATAACAAAACAACCTAGAATGAAATGCATGAATGTTATGCAATGCAAATCCTAGAAACAAAGAAAACAAAAGAAACATAACAAAGAGCAGTGGTCACAAAGAGTAGAGCAATGAAGCATAAGAACCATGTCAGAAAGACTCACTTAGATTGAGCTTTGTACATCCAAAACATTTTAGATGCATCTCGAGTATTAGAGTTCTTATTCACATTAGAATGATTTTCAACTCCAAGATTGGAATAAAGGTTAAGAGCCTTAACCAATTCACCAATAAGTACCATAGGATCTTGTGCTTGAGGCACAGATACTTTTGGTTTGTTTGCTCTTTTAGCAACTTGTAGCTTGAAACAGTTTGGACAAATGTGCCCAGACTTTCCACAAAAATGACAAACCCATGTAGGTTTATCATGCAACTTGCCCTTAAGAGGGATAGGAGCCTTAGATTTAGACTTTTGAAGATCAACCCTAATCTTCCTAGGAGGTGTAACTGTTAGGTTTTGAGTTTGTAATGTTGGCAAACCATTACGAAACATGACAAAAACTAAGTCTCATTAGTTTAGAATGGTCTACATTAAAGCCCAAGACAAAAAACTCAAGTTCGGGATAAAAACAAATGAGTTACAAGTTATTTGGTTCGATTGATACTCGATTGATGCTGGTGATTTTTGATCGATCGAAAATCGCATATTAGCAAAATCAGCAAACGTAAAAAGGCCATAACTTATCTGTTTGAAGCCCAAATAGCGAGCTATTTTTTTCCAGTATTTAAAGGACATTATAAGCTAACCCTAGGTGGGGTTTTGAGAGTTTTTTTTTAGAGAAATTTGAGTGCATTCTACCGGTGTTATTACTTGAAGAATCTCAAGATCCGGGATTGTAGAAGTTGCTACATTCTCTAGTCATCAAAGGTGTTGATGATCTAAACCTTCAAGGGTGGTCTTGGAGTCACAAATAGGAGAGTTTGTGTTGCTAAACCTTTAAGTGGGATCTCAAAGTCACAAACGTGGGTGTTTATGTTGCAAGGGCCAAAGAAAGAAGGAGTCCGTGGTCTCGGAGCTTGCACGTGGTCGTGTCAGTAAGTTTCTACTGGTGGGTAGCAATAGGATGTTAGTGGTCTAAGTAGCTATTGTAAAATTTCGATTCTTTATAGTGGATTTGCTTTTTATCTTGAGGATAGCTAGGTTAAATCTTCCCCAAGTTTTTTACCGATTTGGTTTTTTTTGGTTATCATATCATTGTGTTTTTTATTTTCTGCTGCTATACATTGATATGATATATTTGTATTATCCTAGATTTGTTAATTTGACTAAGTAATCGCTTGGCTAATTACCTAGGTTAATTTGATTGTGGTTTTAAGGGGTCTAAAAACTATCAGTAACTTCTACAGATTTAGCCTCACTCACAGAGGGTTTGAAAACCTCACTTACAGGGGGTTCGGAAGAAGAATAAGGAACAAAGTTTGTGGAATGGGGTGCAGGCAAAGAGATGCTTTTTACAAAACCTAAGCTAGTTTTGTCAGAGGGAAACTTTTGAACCCTCAGTATATGATCAAGTTTGGAGCTTGCAGACCTATTAGTTTGTTCTCTAGCAACAGTTAATTCAAGTTCCAAATTCTTAACTTTATCAAGCAAAAGCATATTCTCAGTCTTCACATTATTCAACAATTAATTAGCATCAAATAGTTTCACAAGCAAATTTTTCTTTTCAAATTCAAGAGATGCAATTTTCTTTAAGCCTAAATCAACACTCATAGCATCCTTTGCAGCAACTTTGCAAAATTTATTGTAGGCTTCTTGTAAATCTACATCCTCAATGAGTTCCCCATCAGAATGGTTCTCCTCATTAGCAACACTTTCATTAACTACAGCAGTAGCAGTGAAAGTAATGAAGTTTCCATCCTC
Source organism: Quercus lobata (assembly GCF_001633185.2). Taxonomy (NCBI): domain Eukaryota; kingdom Viridiplantae; phylum Streptophyta; class Magnoliopsida; order Fagales; family Fagaceae; genus Quercus; species Quercus lobata. The sequence goes on from NC_044905.1 coordinate 66,655,017, forward strand.
ATCACTACCAGACTCTTTATCAAAAACTTCATCATCACTAAGGGTTGCAGCCATAGCCTTATCCTTAGACCTCAAGAATGTTGGACATTCAGATTTCACATGACTATACCCTTGACATCCAAAACATTGTTAACCCATAGTATTATTAGAAGGTTGACCTACTTTTTCTTTAGGTTTTTCAGTGTTATTAACCTTAGTGGGATCGTTCCTCCTAAAATTTCTAAGTTCAGCAGTGTTCTTACCTCTAGCCCTTCTGTTGTTGTTCCTACGAAAATTTCTAAAGTTCTTGGCAAGGTAAGCAATCTCTGTAGCAGAGAGCTCATCATCAAAACCACTAGCATCGACATCATCAACAGACTTGAGAGCCATTGATTTTGATTTGCTAGTCTTAGGTAGGTCCAACTCATAAGATTGAAGAGATCTTACTGTAACACCCGTCTCTCTTATATTTAATTTAATTGCTTCTAGAGTGGAGTTGATGAATTATTTAATTTATTTTGGAAGTGATATTATTTTATATTATGATATTTCTATTAAAAAAAAAAGGGATAGCTTGAATAGTTATTTTGTTGTTTATTCATATTTAACTTTTAGTCTCCTTGTTAGTTAAGGAAAAGATAAGAGATTAAAACCTTTTTGGGTTAGGAGTTTAAGTGTTATTGGAATTTTTTAGAGTTCTAGCCTATCTAAACAACCTTAATATGCGTTCAGTGGGAACTAAAGTCTTGGAAGCTTATTCAAGTTTTTTTTTAGTGGGCTTTAAATGTCAGCCCAAGTGGAATCAGTTTTAACGTGTAAGTAAGTTAGGGTTCCCTACTAAAAAAAAAAATAATAATAAAATAAAATAAAAAAATCAGTGGTTAGTGTAAAGATTAAGAGTAGAGAGTTAGGGTTCTCAAAATTGAAAGGATAGAAGACCGTGGCACTACTAGGTGCAGACAGCAAATTTGTTGTATTGAGGTAAACATCTATTTATGCAAGCCTTATTGATATCGTTGGACACATAGTTGATTAAGGAACCTTCGTCTCTAGGCTGCTTAAAAATATTAGAATTATAATAATAGTTGCATTGGAATAGAAGTTATCATGGAAGTGTATTTTAGACTTGCATTATTTTATTTTATTTTGAAACTGATCCTCATTTATGTACGTGGAGTAGCATCACATCCTATATAGGTTAAACACTTGTAGATGTCCTAGGGTGGTGTTTAGATGATCTATGTGCATGTATATATAGGTATAATAGGTTTTAGTTTTGGGGAATACATTGCGTTTATATAAATCTAGAATAGGTATGATGTATTTTAGAAAGATATGTTAAATTTTATATTGCCAAATCTTCATAGTGGCTAAGGAATTTTTTTATCAGAGGACTTTCGGGTTATTCAAAACCTGCCCTTATTGAGTTATTTAATCCTTATTTGGGTCCTAGTTGACATTGTTTCAGACAATTGAAGTGAAGCTTGGTTTAGCAACTAGAGGTAAGTGGAATTCAAATCATGACATCTCTCAAGACATGTATATTTAAATATATATATATATATATATATATTTGGTAAAACTATATTTATATATACATGATTGCAAAAGTGAAGTTTCCAAAAACTTAAACCATTGTCAATGCTTTATACATACTTGAATTTAATTATTTCTTGTATATTACTTTGAAATTATATAAGTTAAGAATGACTCAAAATTATATTTTTGAGAAAGTATTTATTATATGATATATGATTAGCAATATTGTAATAAAGTAAGAATGTATTTAAATGGTTAGCTAGACAGTCTGCAACCTTTGCCAACACAGGGTTAAGTGGTGGTCTTCAGCCGATGTAGTGTTATTGTGGTGTGGTGTAGTGTTATTGTTTGCTCTTTGGAGATAGTGTTGCCTCCTTGAGGTTAGTGTTATTGTTCCCAATGGGAATCACCCACCGAGTGTTTAGCGATTTATGTCTTGGTCTAGCTAATATCTAATGTTTTCCATATTGAACTACAATTTTATTGTTATTGATCTTATAAGTGGAAAAATTGTTTATTGTCATAATATATTGTTTCTACCTATTTAATGTATTTTGGCTAACTAAAGTGGTTATTATTTTATTTAATGATTACAGCGTTATAGTTAAATGTTTTATTCTTGACAGTTTTATAGAATATATTATATTACTGTTAAAACTATGTGTAAATGTTTTGTAAAGACTATATTTTGTCAATGTTACTAATGTTTTGTTTTGAAAGACATCCTCATGTATGTAGTCTCTTATTGGGCTTCTAGCTCACCCCCCTTTCTCCACCCTTTCAGATTAGAGCAATGGAATAACTTTTGGTGGTAGATCATTGGAGCAATATATTGAAGACTTCTTTTTGAGCAATGTTAAATGATGGACTGTTTTAGTATACTTTCTTAGGATAGTGAGTTTGTTATTTATGGAACTCTTTGAGAATGTACTTGGAGACTTTATTGTTAAAGTTTTTGTTTTATGGATTTCATAGGAAAGATTTTGGTGGGTTGAAGTTTATTTGTGGATATTTAATTACACTCTGTTCCATTATATTAGTGATGATTATTTATAAGACAGGTTATGCATCTAAATCCTTGGTATGGGTTTGGGGTGTTACACCTACAAGTTCATCAATAGGGATGGAGTCCACATCCTTGCTTTCAGTGATGGCTGTCACTTTGGGTCTAAAATCCTCAGTCAAAGATCTAAGAATCTTCCTAACAATTTTGGGTTGATCACTAATCTTTAGGGAATTGTCAGTCGAATGCTAGGGGAATCACTAATCTTCAGGCTATTATTGAAGCCATTGGGGGCTTAACCAATATAGTGCAACATCAAATAGGAGCTACCAATCCGACTAGTGCTTTGGAGAAGTTTAGAAAGCTTGACCCTCTTGCTTTCAAGGGTACAAAAGATCCAATGAGGCTGACAACTGGCTTAAGGAGATAGAAAGACTCTTTAGAGCTTAAAGTGGTTGTTTATGGAGGGCTCTGGGTGTAAGGAAGAGAGAGAGTCTGTGTGACGAGAGAGGAAGAAGAAGAAAATGTTTGGGGAAGAACTTGATATTCCGAAAATTCTCTTATGAAAAAAATGTTTTAAACATTTAATAAATGAAACTCTTACTACATCAAGAAAACTTATTTAACTAGTCGCTAACCCGTGCTTCACATTAGACTAAGGACTATCTCATCTTTGATATTCGCACACAACACACATGTCTATGTTTAATGAATGTCATATTCATTCGTATTATTGTACTTGATTAAATGTGTTTTCACATGCTCTATCTTTGTTGATCTATCAAAAAAAGATTTTTGAGTGTTTTCATTGTTTTTGGAAAGTATTTTGTTTTTGCAAAAATTTTCAAAATTTCAAAAAATTGTTTTGCCCATTTCTGGCGACTTAGTCGCGAGTAAAACTTGTCACATGCCCCAGTCGCAAGTCCATCACAGAGATTCTTCGACTCACTGGCGACTCATTGGCGGGTAAATGCTTCAGTCGTGAAAAAGACTTTGAATATTTTTCAAAATTTGGATTTTCAAGCTTTTCGCGGCTTAGGTTGGCGACTTGTTCACGAATGGAAGGTCCAGTCGCGAGGGGTACACAGAGATTTTTGCGGCTCAGTTCGCGACTCTCTCGCGAGTGGAACTTCCAGTCGTGAAAAACACTTTGAATTTTTTTTCAAAGTTTTCTTTTTAGTGTTCTGGCGGCTGGTCCTGGCGACTTGCACGCGACTTGTCTTAGTCGCGAAAATCGTGTGTTTTAGGCAAACTTGGTTAGTTTTTAAACCTTTTCAGTTTTCCCTCGAACATTTCTGACTGTTCATCTTTTTCCTTTTCTGAAAAACTCTCAAACTCACCGTGTCTCTCTCAAACAAACTTGCATTTTGCTTCATTTCTCATTCAAATCTTCAAGGTAAAAGGTATGGGTTTCTATTTTCTTACTCTATTCTACATTTTTATCGTGCATTTCCTCATTTTTGAAATTTTTTTTAAGTTTGTGTGTTTAGCAATGTTCATTCATGGGTTTACTCTATTGGGTTAACTAAAGGGGTTTGTTGTTTCTAGTGATTTGATGCTTGCTTCTCTTGTATTCTTGACTGTTTCTTAGATGTGTATCTTGACTATGTTGCTCTGTGCATATCATTCTCATGGTAGATCGTCATAATGACAGATATTTGTGACTGTGTGATTGACCATAGTTTACAATGAACTGAAATGTGACTGTTTATTCATCATTGCTGAACATCTGTTACATGTTTTAGTTTTCATTGCTTCAGTGTTACTCATTCTCTCATACTGCTGATAGGGTTATTGTACTATGTTTAAGTGATATCTCGATCTGTATTTCAATGAGTCTCCAATTTTTGACTATCTTGAATCTAATCAAGTTGTTGTTCATGTCGTGTGTCTATGCACTTGGATCTTTGATGTATGTTTGATCGTTTACAGATGTCTCGCCGATCTTCCAAAGGAAAAGAGATTGTAACTGATGTTTCATCATCCCCTGTTGCTAAATGAACTCATTTCTCATCTCAGTCGTCTAAAGACTCAAACCGTGAGAGGTTCAAAACTCCTCTCGATTCACAGACTCACTCAAGCATTTTTTAAGATGCTACTCCCATAGTGGAACGAGTGGTAAGGTTTGACACTTTGGAGATAACTTTTATCCCTAGAATCTTTGAAGCTAAAGATTGGGCCAATCTATTCAGGAATTTCGAAGACCCAATGGAAGAGTTGGTTAGGGAATTCTTCTCAAATGCGAGATACATTGGAGTTGAGTTAAAATGCTGGGTAAGAGGAAAAAAGTTTTCCATCAATCCAAACTACATAGCCAAGATCCTTTGCATCACTAGACTCGAGAATGTGGACCGCACTCCTTATGATGATCGAACTCCTAAGGTTTAAGAAATTTTGCAAGTTCTTGGGCCTGATCATGAAGTCTCCAATAAAGGCACATCTACAAACACTACAAAGTTTGCTCCCGAGTTGACCACACTGAAGCTGATCATGTTCTCCAATCTCTACCCGTTGTCCAACACTGCTTTCATTAATCTTGGAAGAGCACAATTCCTATGTGACCTTATTACAGGAGCCCCAATTGATATCTGTGCCCATATCTTCCAGACCATTGGGAAGACTGCAACTCGATCAGCAACACGAGCATGTATTCTGTTTTGTAGTCTCATCATGAATATCATACTTCTTGAAGGTGTCAATCCTTCATCAGATGGACAAATGATCAACCGTCCTCCACTAATATCCATGGTAACTCTCCAAGCTAGCAAGAGTCACTCCTCTCAAAAACCAAAGAGTGAACACATGTCTCCTGCTACAACATCTGCTTATGGGTCAGATACACCTGTGCATACCACGACTATCTCTCCTATCACCCTTGAGTTATAGCCGACTAATAATCAACCAGGCCAGTCTAGTCCTCAAGCTGACAGGTTGGGTCTTTTGTTTGAAAATCTTCAAATGCGTATTGCCGGAATTGAAAGACTTATCTACTCCACCAACCATCAAGTTCAATTGCATCTCACGACCGTGGAGAATCAGCTAGATGCTATTCAGCAAAAGTTAGAGGACAACCTTTAGCTATTCGTGCCAAAAAGGGGGAGAGCTTATTGAAAGGGGGAGAGCAACACAAAGGGAAGTGTATATAAGAAAAGGGGGAGTTATGTATGCTCAAGAGGAGAAAGCTGTCATATACACTCACACATACCTTTGGACATATTGCCTAACTTTGGCTAGCCTAGTTTATTAGTTATTTACTTATAGTATTCTATTGTCTTTATAAGCTCTTGGTTTTGTCTGGCTGTGTTTCTTAGGTTAATGTTTTGGTTCAAAAAAAAAAAAAAAGAGTCATGGATATGTTTTAAAACACTTATGATACTTTGGTTTGTAAATATTTAAAGTTGTTATTCAGTATTTCTTTTGTTTGTGCCCATGTTGCTTTTGTAAGCTTTTAGGGTTTGTTTCCATGAATTTGTAGGTTTTTATGGTCTGTACCATGCTATGCAGCCTTTATGTTCTGTTGCCAATACTTCTAGCTAAATGTTATGTATTTTCTTTAAGTATTGTCACTCTTGTGCCCTAGTAGGATTTTGCTCCTAGATGCATATACTTTAAGTATTGTGCATTGGTTGAATGTTGGGCATGCAAGTGATTTGCATTGAGCTTATTAACTTGTATGTCCGGATGTTCATTCCAAGTGTGAATGAGCATTGTGGTCACTATTTTGTAGTGATTGCCTATTTGGTTAAGCCTTGGTTTATTTCTCATTCCATTTTGCTTGATCATATTGTGCTTGCCTTATATGCCTTACAAGTTTTCTGCATACAATGATCAAATTGTGTTGTTGTGTTTCAGGAGTTACTTGTTCATACGATTCAAGAGCTTTTTAGATTCTAGAGTTAGGTGTGAGTGAGTTTTGTTCAACTGTTCCCAACTCACATATTAAGTCTAGAGTTTGTTTTAGGGTTTTCTCATGGAATAGCCAAAGGGGGAGACTGTAAGGTTAAATTTTATCAACCATCTTGTTGGCTTTATTCCGTACCAAACTTGCTTGTATTTTAGCAATTAGTAACCCTATATTTAGGTAGGAATCATGTAAAGGTAGTGTATGAGAGACTATGAAGAAATGTTCAAGACTGTGTAAAGAAGCAGGGACTCGTGACTGGATCTCCTGGGTGGCTCGTGAATTGCAAGTCGCCAGATAGTTGCACACGTGCCAAGCATGCCAGAAGCTGAAGAGTCGCGCCAGCTGTTGCACTACAGGACAAAAGTCCCTGGCTAGCCAGGTCGTTAGCTCGCAGCTTGAACTCGCGACTCAACCCAGTTGCAAGGTCAAGTTGCCAAAACACCCTGTTTGGAAAAACTAACTTTTCATATTCCTTCTCAGCCTACTATATATATACCTTTATACCCACGATTTTGAGGGAGCTTCCAGAGAGAATTTTGAGAGAAAAACCCTAAAGAAAAACAAGATTGATTCACCCACAATCTTCATATAGAGACTCTTCAAATTCCTTTACTCTCTTCCTCTCCATTGTCAAATCCTTGAGAGGTACATTATCAAAACCTTTTCTCACCATACCCATATCTGTGAGGAGGCCAATTGGTGTTTGGGAAGCAGTTAAAAAGAGACCAATTTCATATTGGTAGATGCTATGGTCAAGTAGCAGAATTCGGCAAGCTAAAGAAGAAATAGGTTCAGCGTAACCTCATTGGAGTAGGAGCTTGGAGGGCTTAGGTACATTAGGTAGATTAGGCTTGGAGGGTCTTCTGTTGTTCATTATCTCAACTACATTATTTAGTGGATTGTTTACCACTTGGAGGGCGGCGGAGAGGTTTTATGCCGAGGGCTTTGGTTTCCTTTTCGATAACACATCAAGTGTTGTCCTTGTGTTTGCATCTCTCTTCCCTTAATCTTTTCCATTTAATTTCTACTGTGGATGTGAATTTATTTTGTTTAGATTGTTTATCAATTCTGTATTAAGCTTACGTTCATTTTCCACACATTAATTGTTTGATATTAAGCTTGAATTGGTAATTTCTAAATTGGGGGTCTAAACGTTTAAGGTGTTTTATACACTTATTGAACTTTCACAAAGGTTTATGCGAAAGAGAGGTTCTCCATCCAGGTTTCCCATCTGGAAGGAAAAAGATTCCAAGTGATTCTTTCACTTTATTGATCTCATGCATGGTTGGTTGTTGTGGTTTGAGTCAGTCTAGTTTTTTATTTTTTGTTTGTTTGTTTTAATGCTTTGTTTTATGTTTCTTTTAAAGTAAAACAATTGAAAAATACAAAAATAGTGTGTGCTTGTGTATATTGGTACTTGTATACCTTGATGGCATTTGAAACAAAGGTTTCTCAACTTTGAATCACTTGTAGCTTAGATGAGTATCTTCATGCGCAATTAAGCAATGTGAGCTTTGTGGCTCATTTATGTGATTTGTATGATTTGATTGATCTTTTACCATTCATATCTTAATCACTCTTTTTGATGGGAATGACTAAAAAACATCCTAAGAGAAAGACATAAATAACCATTTCACCACTAAAATTTGTCAATCATACAACATCTGTGTGCAATTCATAAAAGCTGTGCTTGGTAAGGTGTAGCACTTGCATAGCAAAAACAAGATGTTTGGCTTACATAATTGTGTATTTCTTTTCTCCCTCTTATATGCCATGCATGATATGCTTAAAAGAAAAAAATTATGCAAAGAACCTGAAAAGAAAAAAAAATCAAAATGCTTTAAATATGGTTACAAGCTTGTTTCTGGGAGAGGTGGGAGTTATAGGTTGTACCTCAAAGGTGATGGTTCCCATCAAACAATTATGATTGTGTGTGGATGTATTTGATTCTCTTATATTATTACTCTTCATATAATGGATACTTGTACTCTCTTACAAAAGTTTCACACACAACATGTGTACTCTTTGCTAGTCTTGATACTATCGTACAGGTACAATTTGATTTGGCCATCACAAGGAATACATGTGGTAGTATATGCTCTCTAAACTGTCTAAACTTGTTTTTGAAAATAAAATTGGTTAGACTTGTTTAGTGTGTTTTGATTTAAGAATACTTTGCATCTAGAGTTGATGATGTGTTTGAGTGCTTAACATGCTTCTTACCTCTTTGATAGAAGCTCAATAGCACCTCGATACATGTCTCTTCTATTGAGATTTATGGGTTTGTTCTTGATACCTCTCGATAGATAGCTCAATCCATTGAGCCAATTCTTTGGAGTTTTTGTCTGCTCGATAGATGCTTGATACCTCCTCGATCTATCGAGAACCTTTTGCTGTCGATACCTCTCGATCTATTGAGTTTTTGCTCTCAATACCTACTCGATACCTTCTCAATCTATCAAGCTGCGTTTTTCTATATATATTTAAGGTTCGACCCTAATCATTTCAAACTGAAATATCTCGATATCTCTCTCTTATTTCTCGATCCAAACCACCATTTTTCACCAAAATCCTTCTTCCCATCATAATTTCGGCCTCTATCAAGCTTCAATCCTTTGGTAAGTGGTCTAAATCTCATCTTTTTCTCATTCCACATCCATTTCATGCATTTATTCCTAGGTTTTCAAGCTTTTGGGAAAATTTTTGGATTTTTGAGTTTTTTGTGAAATCTCTGGGTTGGGTGTAACGTCCCAGTCAGACCCAAAAGGGGGGGGGGGGCAGTTTTTTTAGTTCCCACATGCCTCCCAACTACCCCACCACTCATTTCACTCATCTTATCTCTTCTTTGGCCGGCTCACTTACTTCATTCCTTTTCTTTCTTTTTTCATTTTCTCCCAACACAAACATTTCTCTCATACTCCCTCATCCTCTCCCACGGTACCCATTCCAAATCAACATCTCCACCATCATTTTTCTAGCAAGACCACCGGAAAATTGTTGAGAACCCATAAGCACCTTCACATCCTTTTTTTGAGGAAAAAATTTCTAATCGTTTGGTGGTTTTACACTTTTCCTTGAGGTTATTTTTATCTAAGCATTAATAATGATACCCATGTGATTTATGAACATTAGAAACGATTTTTATGTGTTTATATGTATGGGTTTTGTATTGGTGGAATTATTTGATGAGTGGGTATATGGTTTGGGCTAATGATGACTACCTAAGGTTTATATATGGTGGAAAATTTAGAGGTTTTGAGTTATATCATGTGATGGTTGGTAAATCTAATTTTTCCATTGCCATTGGGTTTGTTTGGAGTTAGTTGAAGTTCTAAAATTTCTTGTCTTGGAGGATATTTTGATTTTACTTTCGTGGGTCTCGTAATGATGTAGTGTAAATTTTATGGAAGCTAGTCATAATGTTGAAGATGATATTAAACGGGATCAAATTTATAAATTGGAGTTTATGCCTTATGAATCAATTTGTTGAGAAACTTCGGAAGTGGGATATATTATTATTGATGAGGTTAAATACTAGGCTTGCCTAATTAAGTGCTCATTTGGCAATTCCTAAATTGTAGCTAGATATAATTTCAAGCTCTATTCTCATTGTGATAGGTTTACTTGATATTGTTTAGGTTCTAGCTAATCTCCTTGCAACTTGGAGAATTAGGCTTTTGCGGTTGCAAGGTAAGTAGCTTTTTAATGGGATTTTTGAAAAATAAACATGTTGCATAAATGATGTTTTTGGGTTAGACACACTTTTGGAAACTACCTATGGAAATTATATTTTCCTAAAACTATTGTGTCATAACCTTAATATATGTATGAAAATGCATCATATTTGGTATAATATTTGGGGAATGCATGAATTGTTGATATGAAAAAATGAGCATCTTTTATTTAATCTTTGATAAGGAAATCATGGATTTTATGGTATATTATAAAATTTGAAGATGCTTATCTTGTCTTGTTATGTGGGAAATTGATAAAAAAATCTCTTGACAAGATGTAGTTGAAACCTTACAAATTTTGTGGAAGTTAGATTATTTAAGGTTTTTCTGAAATTACCTAGACATAAATTATGTGTTTCAAAGTATATGTAACCTGTGAGTTTTATGTGGTTTTAACACCATGCCATGTGTGATTTCCCAATGATCACCCGATTTGGTTTTCATAGCCTTTGTGACAACAGAATCAAATCTAGGTCAGTGCCCTCTCAATTTAGATGACACATTCTTCCCTGCTGCCCATAGGGGAAGAGGTTCCTTGATTGTGTATGTGTGAGGCTGCTACCCATGTGGGCAAGAGACCACATGTAAGAGAGGTTCTATTTGACGCACTCTCTCTGCTGCCCATGGGTGGAGAGGAAAACCCTAAGGGTATGGGTGACGCTGCTATCCATGGGGCCAAGAGTCTGCATACTTGCCAGTTGTGAATGGGTGGATCCCCTGACCGGTCTATATGGTAATGTGGTATATTTGTGATAATTTATCTTATATTAGATATTATGGCTTTAGAAATTATATTGTTGATGCTCACAGATTATAGTATATGGTTTCAAGGAGTTTACTTTGAGAAACTTTGTGTTTCATTATTAAATCATTCTTGACATATTATTATTTTTGAAGATGAAACTTGCATTTCCCTCACACCCGTTAAATATGCTACTTATTGGGCTCTATCTCCTTCCATTATTTTATAAACTTTTCAGAGGAGGCAACGATTTTTTGAGACGGCTTTTTGGTGGCTAATAGTAGTTAGACTAACTACTGATGGAGGCTGAATTTTGTAATGGAGATTTTTGATGTTGTACATCTTAGAATAGCCTTGACTCATTCTTTTGTATATTATAGTGGTTGTGACGTTTTTCCCACTGATGGAACAAGCTAATGATATGTAATTATTTATTCAGACCTCTATTCTTTTGTGGCCATTGGTCTTTGTAATTATTGCTTAAAGCTCTAACTTACTCTGAGAGTATATTCAATGGAATTATTGTGATAATTCTTGATTTTGGTATTGTATATGATTTATGTGGATTGGATGGTCAAAAAGAAAAAATAAAAAATAAAAATCTATATGTACTTTGAGATGTCTTTCTCATGCTTTGAACCCTTTGGGGTTTAGGGCGTGACAGTTATGATATTAGAGCTTTTGTTATGATTCTGTAGACTTTGAAAATAGGAATTGATTTTGATCTAAGTTAGAGCATTAGGGGTTTGATGAATTCTTTATTTTGTAAATTTGTTTCAGCTTCCACTTGCTATTCCTTTTTCCTTATCTATCTCTTCTATGCTAACCTTCTATGTTGCCTTGTGATTTACGTGCTTGTTTCTTGGGTATAGGTATAAGTACCTTGGTACACTATGCCTCCTAAAAAGAAAGCACATAAAGTAAGGCATGTGGATGAGGTTACAGCTCTAGAGCATGGCCATAGGCAACACCAAGAGCATGAGAGATCTGTCACTCCTGATGGTGGTGAGATTGATAAGGTGGTAGTGGTAGACAAGATTTATGCTAGGATTGCTAGAGCAGTCCAGGGTGGTGAACGTGGGAGGGAGGGTTGCACTTTTGGGGAGTTCCATAAGCAAAACCCTCCAACTTTTGATAGGGAGCCTGATCCTATGGCAGTAGAGAATTGGCTGCTAAAGATAGAAAAATTACTGAGAGCCCTTAAATGCACTGATGCTTAGAAGGTGATGTATGCCACTTTTGCTCTTTAGGGTTCTGCTGATGGTGGTCAAGCACTGAGCAATTGTTGAGGATGGAGTTAGGAAGGGACACTCCCATTACTTGGGAGAAGTTTAAGGAAACTCCCATTACTTGGGAGAAGTTTAAGGAAGTTTTTAATGGGACATACTTCCCTGATGTAGTGAGGGACCGTAAGGTAAGAGAATTTTCTGATTTAGTTCATGGGGCTATGATAATGGAGGAGCATGTTGCTAAGTTTGTTGAGCTCTCTCACTTTGCTCCTTACTTGATTTCAGATGATTCCAAGAAAGTGAAAAAGTTTCAGGAAGGCCTTAATGGTAGGATTCGCCCTCTCATTATAGTCTTTGGAGTGGATACTTTTACTGAGGTTGTGAAGCGGGCAATGAGTCTTGAAGAAGACTTTAAGTACAACCCTAGTTCCAAGGAGAGTGAAAAGAAGCAAGGTCCCTCTGATTCTCAACATGGTAAGGGTCAAAGTCATATGAAAGGATTCTTTAAAAACTCGGGTAATAGAGGACAAACTTCTAGGCATAGCAAGAGTGCCTATCCTCAATCTGGTGATAATAAGTCTTGCTCTCGTTGTGGTAAACTTCATGATGGACAAAATTGTGATGGGGTCAAGATTTTCTTTACTTGTAAGCAACCTGGACACTTTGCTAGAGATTGCCCAAGTTCTAAGGGCTCGAGTTCCTCTTCCTCATCTCAAGTTGCAAAGGGTAATGACAATGGGAAGAAGGTGCAAGGTAGAGTGTATGCCAAGATGCTCAGGCCACGGATACAATGGTGGCAGGTATACTTCCTTTGTTCTCCGCACATGCTAAAGTTCTTTTCGATCCTCGTTCGAAACATTCTTTTGTTTCTTGTGCATTTGCTAAAAATCATGACAAGAGCCCCGAACTACTTGATTTTGAGGCTGTAAAGCGGGCAATGAGTCTTGAAGAAGACTTCAAGTACAACCCTGGTTCCAAGAAGAGTGAAAAGAAGCAAGGTCCCTCTAATTCTCAACATGGTAAGGGCCAAGGGCATATGAAAGGATTCTTTAAAAACTTGAGTAATAGAGGACAAACTTCTAGGCATAGCAAGAGTGCCTATCCTCAGTCTGATGATAATAAGTCTTGCTCTCGTTGTGGTAAACTTCATGATGGAAAAAATTGTGATGGGGTCAAGATTTGCTTTGCTTGTAAGCAACCTGGACACTTTGCTAGAGATTGCCTAAGTTCTAAGGGCTCGAGTTCCTCTTCCTCATCTCAAGTTGCAAAGGGTAATGACAATGGGAAGAAGGTGCAAGGTAGAGTGTATGCCTTGACTACTCAAGATGCTTAGGCCATGGATACAATGGTGGCAAGTATACTTCCTTTGTTCTCCACATGCTAAAGTTCTTTTTGATCCTAGTTTGCATTCTTTTGTTTCTTGTGCATTTGCTAAAAATCATGACAAAAGCCCTGAACTACTTGATTTTGAGTTATCGGTTTCTACCCCTATTGGTGATACTTTAATTACTAATCTTGTGCTTAAATCTTGTATTATTTGTGTTGAGGGTAGAGAGTTATTGGCTGATTTGGTGTTGTTAGATATGCATGATTTTGATGTCATTTTGGGCATGGATTGGTTGGCTTCTTACCATGCTAGTGTGCATTATTTTGAGAAAAAGGTGGCGTTTAGACCTCTAGGTGAATTAGAATTTCCATTTAAGGATTCGTGTTTGCCTTTTATGCCTCTTGTGATATCATGCATACAAGCAAATTGCTTACTTAGAAAGGGAAGCCAAGGATTCCTTGCTAGTGTAGTGGATTTACGAAGTAGAGAATTGGAGATAGTAGACATTCCCATTGTGAGGGGATTTTTGGATGTTGATCTACCTAGGTTGTCCTCGGATCGTGAGATTGAGTTCTCTATTGATCTCTTTCCTGGCACTGCACCCATTTCTAATGCACCATATAGAATGGCACCCACAGAGTTGAAAGAACTTAAGCAGCAATTGGTAGAATTGTTGGACAAGGGGTTTATTCACCCTAGTGCCTTGCCTTGGGGAGATCCAGTTTTATTTTTCAAGAAAAAGGATGGGTCAATGAGGTTATGTATCGATTACCGTGAGAGTAATAGAGTCACCATAAAGAATAAATATCCTTTACCTCATATTGATGACCTATTTGATCAGTGGCAAGGAGCACAAGCCTTTTCTATGATTGATCTTCGTCTTGGTTACTACCAATTGAAGATTAATGGTGAGGATATACCAAAGATGGCCTTTCGGACTAGATATGGTCATTATGAATTTTTGGTGATGCCATTTGGATTAACTAATGCCCCTGTTGCTTTTATGGATTTGATGAATAGGTATTTCATGAGTACTTGGATCAATTTGTCATTGTGTTCATTGATGATATTTTCATTTACTCTAAGAGTCAAAAAGAGCATGAAGAACACTTAAGGATTGTTTTACAAATCCTAAGAGAAAGGAAGTTGTATGCTAAACTGAAGAAGTGTGAATTTTGATTGAATCAAGTAGTATTCTTGGGTCATGTGATATCCAGGGATGGAATTACAGTGGATCCTAATAAGATAAAAAGCGGTGGTTAATTGGGATAGGCCTACAAATGTGAGTGAGGTTAGAAGTTTCTTGGGCCTTGCTGGTTACTATAGAAGATTTGTAGAGGGATTTTCCCGCATTACAACTCCTTTGACACAATTAACTTGGAAGAATGTTAAATTTGAGTGGAAGGAAGAATGTTAGAAAAGCTTCCAAGAGCTAAAGCGGAGATTGGTCACAGCTCCAGTGTTAACTATCCCTTCAGGTACGGGGGGTTTTGTCATTTATAGTGATGCTTCTCATAACGGACTTGGCTGTGTGTTGATGCAAAATGGGAAGGTTGTGGCTTATGCCTCTCGTCAATTGAAAAATTATGAGAAAAATTACCCTACTAATGACTTGGAGTTGGCTGCAGTTGTTTTTACTTTGAAAATTTGGAGACATTATTTGTATGGGAAAAGATGCAAGATTTCCATTGATCGTAAAAGTTTAAAGTATTTATTTACCTAGAAGGATTTAAATATGAGGCAACGGAGATGGTTGGAACTGGTTAAGGATTATGATTGTTCTATTAACTATCATCCTGGTAAGGCTAATGTTGTAGCTGATGCTTTTAGTAGAAAGCCTTCATGTTTTTCAGTTGCTTTGCTAACCACTCGAAAGGAAATTATTCAGGATCTTGAAAGGATGGAGAATGAGGTTGTTATGGGCCATTCTAAGGCCTACCTGGCTAGTTTGAGTGTTCAACCAACTTTGGTGGAAAGAATTAAATTGTCACAGGCTAATGACCCATATTTAAAGAAAATCATGGATGAGGTGTGTAGTGGAAAGAAATCTGAATTTTCTATCTCTGAGGATGGTGCTTTGAGATTTGGGAGTAGACTTTGTGTGCCAAATGATCCATTGATTAAAAAGGAGATTCTAGAGGAGGCTCACTATTTCCCATATACAATACATCCAAGTAGTACAAAGATGTACCGTGATCTTCGTGAAAACTTTTGGTGGAATAATATGAAAAGGGAGATTGCTCACTTTGTAGAGCAATGTTTGACTTGTCAGCAAGTTAAGGTGTTGCACCAACGACCCTCAGGTTTTTTGCAACCACTTCCTATTCCCCAACGGAAGTGGGAGAAAATCACGATGGATTTTGTTTCAGGATTGCCAAGATCTCCTAAGGGTCATGATGTTATTTGGGTGATTATTGATAGAATGACAAAATCAGCTCATTTTCTCCCTATTTGGATGAACTACTCCCTTGATCAATTAGCTCAGCTCTATGTTGATGAGATTGTGAGACTTCATGGAGTGCTTGCTTGTATTGTTTCAGATAGAGATCCAAGGTTTACTTCTCATTTTTGGGGTGGTGTGCAAAAGGCATTGGGTACTAGATTGAATTTTAGCACAGCTTTCCACCCTCAGACAGATGGACAGTCTCAAAGGACTATTCAAACTGTAGAAGATATGTTGAGAGCATGTGTTTTGGATCTTAAAGGGAGTTGGGCTAGTCACTTACCTTTGGTGGAGTTTGCTTACAATAGTAGTTACCATTCAAGTATCAAAGCAGCACCTTATGAGGCTTTGTATGGGAGTAAGTGTAGATCCCCAATTTGTTGGGATAAGGTTGGAGAACAAAAACTCTTGGAGCTAGAGATTATTCAGAGGACTTGTGAAAAGGTAAATATGATTCGTGATCGACTTCGAGCAGCCCAAAGTAGACAAAAGAGCTATTATGACATTAAAAGGAAGGCTTTGGAACGTGAAATTGGAGATAAAGGTTTCCTACTAGTTGCACCTATGAAAGGAGTAATGAGATTTCGCAAAAAGGGTAAGTTAAGCCCTAGGTTTTTAGGGCTTTTTGAGATCTTGGAGAGAGTGGGCGAAGTTGCATATAAAATTGCCCTACCACCAACCCTGTCAGGAATTCATAATGTTTTTCATGAGTTTATGTTAAGGAAATAGATTTCAGATCCTTCACATGTTTTGAGCTATGAGCCTCTTCAAATTAGAGATGACTTATCATATGAAGAAGTTCCGGTAGAGATTTTTGATCGTAAGGAGCAAGTGTTACGCAATAGAATTATATCTTGGGTAAAGATGCTTGGAAGAATCATTCAATGAAAGAGGCATCTTGGGAGCGTGAGGATGATATGTTGTCAAGATACCCAAGCCTTTTTTAGAATCAAGGTACGTAAAATTTCAAGGACAAAATTTTTATAAGAGGGGAAGAATGAAATGTCCCAGTCAAACCCAAAAAAAAGGGGGGGGGGTGGGGGCAGATTTTTTAGTTCCCACATGCCTCCCAACTACCCCACAAAAGCCCCTTCCCCACCACTCATTTCATTCATCTTATCTCCTCTTTGGCCAGCTCACTTACTTCATTTCTTTTCTTTCTTTTTTCATTTTCTCTCAACACAACACAAACATTTCTCTCATACTCCCTCATCCTCTCCCATGGTACCCACTCCAAATCAACATCTACCCATCATTTTTCTAGCAAGATCACTAGAAAATTGTTGAGAACCCATAAGCACCTTCACATCCTTTTTTTGAGGTAAAAATTTCTAATCTTTTTGGTGGGTTTTACACTTTTCCTTGAGGTTATTTTTATCTAAGTTTTAATAATGATACCCATGTGATTTATGAGCATTAGAAGTGATTTTTATGTGTTTGTATGCATGGGTTTTGTATTGGTGGAATTATTTGATGAGTGGGTATATGGTTTGTGCTAATGATGACTACCTAAGGCTTATGTATGATGGAAAATTTAGAGGTTTTGAGTTATATCATGTGATGGTTGGTAAATCTAATTTTTCCATTTCCATTGAGTTTATTTGGAGTTAATTGAAGTTCTAAAATTTCTTGTCTTGGAGGATATTTTGATTTTGCTTTCATGGGTCTCTTAATGATGTAGTGTAAATTTTATGGAAGCTAGTCATAATGCTAGAGATGATATTAAATGGGATCAACTTTATAAATTGGAGTTTATGCCTTGTGAATCAATTTGTTGAGAAATTTTGGACGTGGGATATATTATTATTGATGAGGTTAAATACTAGACTTACCTAATTAAGTGCTCATTAGACATATTGTAGTCACCTCGGAGTTCATTTTCGAGGTACTACGCGTCCCTAGGGTAGATCATCCGAACTACCCTAGACACATTCATCTCTGTTCTATCTCTCGAGATGAGATGGCCTCACTATTTTGTGAGAAAGCCATGGTATAGGGAGAAACTCTAAATTTCTCCACAATTGAGTTTGCTAAGGGTCTAAGGATCCTTAATATGGTGATGACCTTTGTTCTCACACCACAGTCACATTATAACACTATCACTGAGCCTTGTACTCGTTTTCTTCTTTCTCTCATGGAGGATTTTTCTATAGATTTTTCTTTACACATGATAGAATCTATGATAGATATTTATTGAGACATTGCTATATGTGATAAGCTTATCCTTCATTCAGCTATCACATGCATCCTCTCACATGTGCACATCACCTTTCCTCTATCTACTCCTTTCTATGCTATGGGTGCTATCAGCAAGATATCTATTCGGAGGAGTGATGCATAGCTGGCTGCCAAGTAGCCTCATGAGGAGTTTACTTTGACGGATGCTGCCCTTGCTTCTCGACCCTCTTCCTTATCTACTCCTCCTCCTTTTTCTTCTAGAGTAGAGGTCTCTCTCGCTGCCATCATGGGTCAGTTTCAACTTATGCTTGCTGATTTCAATAGTCGTCTTGACCAACTTTCTGACGAGATGTGTCAGATGAACACTAGTATTGGTCACATTGCTCACCACCAGTCGCGCCTTGCATGGTTTTGCTCCTTCTTCCACACCCGAGCTTGTTAAGGAGTCTTCTTTGGATGGTGGAGATGGTGATGATGATGATGCTTCTAGCTTCGAGATTGATGATACGATGGTTGCCTTTCAGTGATTCACCTTTTGTCACTCGTGACAATAAAAGGGAAGTAGTTTTGTATATGGGAGTAGTCATGTTGTTAGGGAGAGCTAGCATAGGGATAGACTAGTTAGGGGGAGAGTTTATTGAGTAATGTAGTACCGTTTTGTTGTATATTTCTCACTTACATGAACCATGGTCTTGTGACCACTTTTACGTACACTGTTGTACTTTTTCAAATATATATATATATATATATATATATACATATAATGTATGTTTCTTCACCTTTATCTCACATGTGTTGTTTCTTTTCTCTCTTTAAGCATATGTTTCTTCTTTTATATAACTTGTCTACATTTCACACTTGATGCATTGATAGATCTTGTTTAAGTGTTTTAGATAAGACAGGTTGCAAGTCTTTCATGCCATGTTCTCTTTTCTTGCAAAGTTTTTCAAGAGTTCATAGTGCAAGTCTCTCATGCCATGATCTATTTTCTTGCAAAGGTTTTCAAGAGTTCATAGTAATAGTTAGACTTTTGTACTTTTGTGTAATAGTTATGGAGATTGTTGTTTTATACTTCTCTCATAATTATGTTTGTGGCTTTGTCACGGATTGCCAAAGGGTGAGATTGTTAGGGTCATAATTTTATGTAATTGGCTAATCATTTGACAAAATGCACTTTACTTGTAATTGGGTAGATCTAAGTTGGGTTTAATACATCAAGAAATATGTTTTTCAAGCATATCAAGTGTTCTTATTAAAGACATAAATATTGATCCAATAAACAAGTGAAGAAAATTTGTTTCATTAAGTCTTCATTGATAGCTCAATAGATATTGCTATTGAGACTAGATGAGAAGCTCGACAAATAACTCGATAGAAGCTCGATCTATCAAGAATTGTGATTTTTAATTTTCTAGATTTGAAATTCGGCCCAAGCTTATGTATTTGTTTATTCTCCTAACCCTAGAAATATATAAGACTTATTTTAAGAGCCGTCACATATGGATATAGAGACTAAGAGCTTTATTTTCTCTATGAGAAGCTACTACGTTTGTATGTCATAGGGTTTTGTAACCAAGTGCTTTCTAATCTTCATTGTTGATGAAGTGAAGAATTGTGCAGCCAACAACATTCATTCAAGTTGTTGGAGTTAGTCACGTACGGGGATTCGTGCAAGAGGATTAGTCATAAATTGGAGATTTGTGCATTAAGGGAAAGAATGCTACTACAATATCAAGTTCAATTGGGTATTGAAGTAAAGGTTCAACTGTAGGTTGGTATTTTTGGATAGGCCAGGGTAGTGGTAAGATTCCTTATACTTGTAACCGCTTGATTGTTGATTAGTGGATTCTTAGAGGTGGTGACCTTAAAATCACCCAGTGAGGTTTTTGCATTGCAAGGGGTTTTTCCCATTTGTCAATAAACCACCGTGTCAATTTAATTTCCACTGCATTTAGTTTAATTGGAGATTTGTTGGCGCCTTTGCAATTTGCATGCAATTTAATCTAAGGTAATTGAATTAATTAATTGGGACCAAGCTTTCTTAACCCAACACCAATTAACAGCACGCATATGAAGCATCACATAAGATCACAAACTTTAGTGATGAAGTAAGGTGAAAAGTTTTTGTCATGATGATTGTACATAATGAATATTTGAAATGTATAAGGCCTCCCTGGAGGGTTTCTTAATTCCCTAAAGCTTTATCTGTATAGTAAGTGACACAGTATTATATTTGGTCAGACTTCATTGGATCAAACTTGAAAATATAACCAAAAAAAAAGTAACATTAAAGTTATTTCAACACAAGCCAATGAAATTTACAGCATGCTCAACTGTTCAAAGCTTTTGTACAATGTAAGTAAACTTGCCTTATAACAAATATTTGATTATCTCTCTCTTGACTCTTCTATGCCATACAACCCAAGAAGAAGAAAATAATACATGAATGGTTAAGAAAAGTATCAAGGAAGGTAAGTTTGGATCCTTCTCTAAACTCGAAAGCACCTACATTAAAAAAAATCATTTGGAATGGTTTTGGTCATAAAATCAAGAACAAAGCCTCCAACTATTGTTCTCAATAGTCCACAAATAACTGTAATGCACTGCAATAAATCATACTTGCTTCATAAATTCATGCATTGCAACTAACAAATAATAACCAATTTAATTATTTATCAAAAAAATATTAATAAGTGTTCAATATTGCCTCAAATTCCTAATTAGTTTGGTTTGGATTTCATTGACGTAAAAGGGAAGGTTTTTCTTTAGTGTAGAAAACGAAGAATTTATTTGGTGTGGAAGACAATGATTCTCCTTAGCATTAGAAAGAAAAATATTCATTATTGAAGAAGTAATGAGTACTTCTTATCCATAAAGAGTGAGTTTGAAACCTTATAAATAGGCACTATTGCAAAGGGTCTGGTGGCTTATGCCAATGTTTCTCCCATATAGGGAGAGGAAAAAAACTGCAAGAAGAATATGTGGGTTTCTCAAAGAGTAATCTGGTAGATTTTTTGGGGGTTGAAATTAAGATTACTCATTGTTGTGTGTAGGGAGTTTGTTTGTTTTGTGAGTGTAAGAGAGTTATTGGGTGTATTAGGGTTTTGGATTTGTGAGTGTTAATTAATATCATTGTAATCTATATCATTGATAGTGGATATTTTGGTTAGCCTTGCCCATGGATATGGGCATGGAGTTGGATGGATCACATTAAATATTGTTGTCTCTTGTGGATGTTTTGTTTTCTTGTTTATGTGAATGCGCTTGTGCTAGACTTAAATCACAATAATTGATGTTACAGCTTCCGTTGTTGCATAACAATCGGTATCAAAACTCAAGGTTGGATCTTGGTGAAGTTAAAGAGAAAATTATGTCTAGAGCATCTTTGATGTTGGTTCAAGGTAGATGTGCCCACAAGTTTTGGCTTAGATGTGGAATCTGTAAAGTTGTGATTTGCAACTATTTTGTGTTGACTTTAATTCTGTGCCAAATTTGATTGTAATTATGTTCAATCTTATGTACCCTGTATTTTATGTGGGATTTCATTGTATGGGTTGTGTGTGAGAGAGAGTGTGAAGACTCAAGGCAACAGATGGTGATAGCTGGTTTTCGCAAGTATTTCGCAGGTAAGGCCTTCTCGTGAGATACCCACGAAACATTCTGTTTTGCTATTTTGTCATATTTGACACACTATGTTGTCACCCACACTATATATACCATCATTACCCACATATTAAGAGGAGTGCTTAGAGACAAAACCCTAGCCACAACCCTTGAGAGTTAGAGATTGTCATACCCACAATCCTTTACACAATCCATTGTGGTTTTCCTTAACTCCTACCTCTCCATACCCAAATCCTTGAGAGGTTGATAATCCAAACACTTACCACACCCATTCTGAGTGTAAAGTGAGGTTTTGGTGTTGTTGGGAAGTATTGGAAGAAGCCATTTGTTTGGTGGATGCAATCGGGCTGAATTGCATGATCCAGAGAGCTAGAGAAGACAAGGCTTCGTCAAGTCAGTTGTTAGCAGGAGCATGGAGGGCTTGAGTGCATGGGGTAGACTAGGCTTGGAGGGTCTTTTGTTATTCGTGTACTCCAACTTATTCTCTAATGGATCAATTTACGGCTTGGAGGGCGGCGAAGAGGTTTTTCGCTGAGTTCTTCGGTTTCCTCTTCGATAACACATCGCGGTCTTATCTTGTGTTTACATTCTTCTTCCCTACTCTGTTAGCTTTTCATTTTACTAATGTGATTAGTTGAATATGGCTTAGAGTAGTTTCATTGTTTGTTCACTCGCTTTTACTCTATTCCGCACTTAGTTTAAGTTAGAGTAAAATCAACCAAGCCGTAAGTTTTATTTTGGGTGTCTAAACAACTTTTGTGTTTTCACACATATTCGAGCTCTCAAAATCAATGATCAAATTGTTCAAGGAAAGCTTGATTGGATTAAGGCAGAATTCTTTCATTAAAGAATGAAGATTGCGTGATGTAATTTGAGTCAATGCGGAGATTTTTTGAATATTGCCTCAAATTCCTAATTAGTTTTGGTTTGGGTTTCCTTGATGTAGTAGGGAAGGTTTTTCCTTAGTGTAGAAGAAAATGAATTTACTTGGTGTAGAAAACAAGAATTCTCCTTCACATAAAAGGAAAAATATTTCTTAATAAAAAAGTAAGGAGTATTCCTTAATTATTCCATTGTTAGAGATTGGAGCTCTAGTAGCCTACTTTGCTTTCATTCTCTCGAACACTGTTATTGAATTTTCCCCTAGAGCAAAATTGCAACAAGTCAAAGCAAAGTTATCTTTGTGTTGTGTTGACAATTACACTTGATGATCCTAAAAAATTAACTCAAGAACCAAATAAATTATGAAAACCCACTTAATTTGCCTTTTTAAAAGAATAACATCGAGCTCAAAATCCTACAATACATACCTCACACTCACAATCATAGAACAAAATTTCTTCATATAGAGAGAGAGACAGATAGATAGTAGGTTAAGATACGATATTCCAATTTTGTTCTTGAAAATTGAAATTATATCCAAGGACAATTTTGTAATTAAAAATCTATGGGTAGGGATAATTTTTTTCCATAAGTTATAGTAATGTGAGTTTTTTTGGTAATTTTAGATTACTGTAATGTTAGGTAAAAATAAACAAACCAAACACCATATGGAAACGTTACAATAATATAACTGAAATGCGTATCACATTATGGTGAATCAAATGTCCCCTAAGTAATGTTGCGCCCACAATATCTTTATAACAATTTCACAACAAATCCTATGAGGCAAGTTGCTATTGGTTATAATTTGAACCCACCACTAATTAACATCATTTATTTACTCACTAGTTAGAGCTTGCTATATAGGGATTTTTTCGAAAATGTTGGGAATGTACATTACTCTTTTACTTACAAATTTTAAATTTATGATGTCTTTTGGTGTTACTCATTTTGCATGGCAAATAGGGCCAAGGATGGCGGTTAAATCCTTCCCTCGAAATGGGTTAGGGCGTAGGAGTGGGTATTGGAAGACCTTGCTTTATTTATATATAAAAAATTTAAAAATTATTTTTAAAATAATTTTATAGGTTTTTATTTATACCGCAGATATACTTTTTAACTTTCAAACTTTAAATATTGATGTCTTTTGGTGTTACCCATTTTGCATGGCAAATAGGACCAAGGATGAGGGTTAAATCCTTCCCACAAAATGGGTTCGGGGGTTGGAGTGGGTATTGGAAGACCTTGCTCTGTTTATATTTAAAAATTAAAAACTTATTTTTAAATAATTTTATAGGTTTTTATTTATACTACAAATATACTTTTTAACTTTCAAACTTTAAAAATTTATGTCTTTTGGTGTTACCCATTTTTCATGGCAAATGGGGCCAATGAAATGGGTTCAGGGGTAGGAATAGATATTGGAAGACCTTGCTCTGTTTATATATAAAAATTAAAAAATTATTATTAAAATAATTTTATAGGTTTTTATTTATACTACAAATATACTTTTTCACTTTCAAACTTTAAAAATGGATGTCTTTTGGTGTTATATTATTAAATTAATATTTTTATGATAAAGATTTAAATTTTTTATAATTTTTTATTGTTTTTGAAAGTTCAATAAGTGTATAAAACACTATGAACGTTTAGACCCCCTATTAACAAATTACCAATTCAAGCTTAATATCAAACAATTAATGTGCAGAATATGAACATAAGCTAAATACAAAATTGATGAACAATCTAAACCAAATAAAATCACATCCATAGCAGAAATTAAATGGCAAAGATTAAGGGAAGAGAGATGCAAACACATGGACAACACAACGATGTGTTGTCGAAGAGGAAATCAAAGCCTTCGGCGTAAAACCTCTACGCCGCCCTCCAAGGGTTAAATAATCTACTAAAGGATGTAGTTGGGATACATGAACAGCAGAAGACCCTCTAAGCTTAAACTACCCAGTGTACGTAAGCCCTCCAAGCTCCTACTCCAACAAGGTTATGCCAAACCTATTTCTTCTTTAGCTTACCGGATTCTGCTACTGACCATAGCATCAACCAATATGAAATTGGTCCCTTCTTAACTGCTTCCCAAAGCACCAAACAACCTTCTCACAAATATGGGCATGGTGAGAAAAGGTTTTGGTAATATACCTCTTAAGGATGTAACAATGGAGAGGAAAAGAGTAGAGGAATTTGAAGAGTCTCTATGTGAAGATTGTGGATGAGTCAATCTTGTTTTTCTCTAGGTTTTCTCTCTCAAAATTCTCTTTGGAAACTCTCTATATTTCATGGGTATAAGGGGTATATATATTAGGGTGAGAGTGGAATGCGAAGAGTCAGTTTTTCAAAACAGAGTTGGCTGGTTGCTTGGCCTCGCGACTTGATTGAGCCATAAGTTCAAGCCACAAGGTAACTGAATAGCCAGTCTGTACTTTTTGTCCTGTAGTGCTCCAGTTGGCATGACGCTTCAACTTCTGGCATGCTTGGCATGTGTGCAACTTCTAGTAGCTTGCAAGACGCATGCGACCCACGAGATCCAGTCGCAAGTCCTTACTTCTTTGCACAATCTTGAGCATTTCTTCACATTCTCTCATACACTACCCTTACATGATTCCCACCTAAATATAGGGTTACTAATTGCTAAAATACAAGAAAATTTGGCACAGAGTATAACCAACAAGATGATTGATAAAATTCAACCTTACAATCTCCCCGTTTGGCTATTCCGTGACAAAAGCCTAAAACAAACTCTAGGCTTAACATGTAAGTTGGGAACAGTTGAACAAAACTCACTCACACCTAACTCTAGAATTTGTGTAGCTCTTGAATCATATGAAGAAGAATCTCCTGAAACACAACAACACAATATAATCATTGTATGTAGAAAAACTTGTAATGCATATAAGGCAAGCATAATGCAATCAAGCAAAATGGAATTAAGTAATAAACCTTGGCTTGACCATATAAGCAATCACTATAAAATAGTGACCACAATGCTGATTCACACTTGGAATGAACATCCGGACATACAAGCTAATAAGCTTAATGCAAATCACTTGCATGTCCAACAATCAACCAATGCACAATACATGAAGTATATGCATCTAGGAACAAGATCCTACTAGGCACAAGATCCTACTAGGCACAAGAGTGAGAGTACTTAAAGAAAAAGCATAACATTTAGGTAGAAGTACTAGGCAACAAAGTATAAAGGCTGCATAAGCATGGTACAAACAGTGCTTCCTTTTTCTTAGTCAAATACTAGTATGTGCGACAATCTTTTGTAGCTCAATATCTCTTTTCATTTGGAGATTTACATTTGATGAGCTCTTTTAGCAAAAAAAAAAAAAAATTAAGAGAGTGGAAAGATATATAGGCACAAGTCTTTCAACAAAACCATTCACTAATCAGTTATGACAAGTTTGAAAATTTATTTACAACAATCACATAGATGTCAAGATTTCTTCCATAATGATATAAGTGCACAGGGAACAAGCTACGCTCGTAAATGCACAAAGCCATTAGTACAAAGGTACAAGGCAAAACATGTTTTGAGACAACTCAATAATGTCGATCAAACTTTTTGATTTTCTACTTTTTATACGTTTTTGGATTTTTGAAACAAAAACTAGAAAAGATTGATAAAAAACAATGTAACAACATTCAAAGTAAAAAGCAAACAAGAACAATTTTCAACATATGCTGGAACGATAACAGAAAGCACTCAACCAATCAAAGTCACAAAGTATAGGAAGTATCAATGCATGGACACATTGTAATGCTTATGCATGAGTACCCTTCTTCACCCACACGGCACGTGCGTTTGGGGTGATATCCCTAGAGGATTGGGTACGAGTGTTTTGGCTTCCAAACCTTTTGTTGAAGCTTGCCAAACAGGTGGTGAATGCATCAATCATCCTCATCACATCCCTCAATCTAGGATCACCATTTTGACCTCTTGATAACTCAACAGAAAGCACTTAACCAATCAAAGTCACAAAGCATAGGAAGTATTAATGCATGGACATGTTGTAATGCTTATGCATGAGTACCTTTCTTCACCCACACAGTACGTGCGTTTGGGGTGATATCCCTAGAGGATTGGGTATGAGTGTTTTGGCTTCCAAACCTTTTGTTGAAGCTTACCAAACAGGTGGTGAATGCATCAATCATCCTCATCACATCCCTCATTCTAGGATCACCATTTCGACCTCTTAATGACTCAACAGCCTAAGTCCTCTTGTAATTTCTTAGTCCTCTTGACCTTTGATCAGTTGCATTCTTCAATGCTCCAAGCTTATGAAAATTAGGTCGAGTGTGTCCTTGAAGTCCATAGTGATGGCAAACATGGTTCGTTCTAGGACTTCTTTGTGATCTTGGAAGAGATGTCCCTCTAGGTTTAGACTTGACCACAGATTGATTCTGGGGCTTATTCAACACCCTTTGGTTAGTCACAATCTTCTTTTTTTCAACCTTTGCCTTTTCCATAGTAGGGCAACTACAACCGGTTCTTTGGCTTTCACAAACTTCACTTCTTTGGAGATATTCACAACTGAACTACTTTCTCCAGTATATCCTAATCCGGTTCTATTAGAGAACGATTTTTGTTGGGAAAGGACTTCATCAAGTTTCTTAGTGGAGACCCTCTCTATCTTGGCATTTGCTTGAACCAATTCAAGCTCAAGAAATTTGACCTTTGTGTTAGCTTCATGCAACTCACCATTTAGCATCTCTATCTTACACTTGGCCTCCTTATAACACACTAGAAGACTTTTATAGTCCTCCTCAGCCTTCTTCATCTTCTTCATGGCTGCCATGGCCACCCTTGCATACTTTCCCGACTTCTCAAGGTGTGAGTTGTAGTTCTTTTGAAGATTGGCTGTGCTTTCATCTTCTTTAGCACTCCCATTGATTCTTCATCACTATGCTCCCCAAGCTCTTGCACAAGCAAATTCAAGTCCTTCGAAGACTCAACACGAGCAATGGTCATGAGTGCAGAGTAGTTTCCCTTTCTAAGACGGAGACCTTTATCTAAAGATCCAATGATGTTACCATGCGGATGGTTTTGGTCACTCTTGATGATGGCTTCTTTGAGGTAGACGCTTCATCATTCCGAGAGATGGGAGAATGAACTTCCGGAGAAGTGAAAGGACTTGATGTCCTGGACATTGATCTTGTTTCCATTTTTGAGTTCACAGGAGTTGATTACTTTTCTGGTGTAGGTTCTTTAACTTCAATATCTTGGGCTTCGCCCTCAGTTGTGAGTCCTTTGGAGCTTGACCCTTCTCCATCATCAACCATCTCTACCTTTGTTATAGCATCATCAACTTCCACATTGATGGACTCCATTACCATCTTTGTTCTCTTGTTGAATACTCTATATGCCCAACTATTAGTAGAATATCCAAGGAAGATGCCTTCATCACTTTTCGCATCAAACTTCCCAAGGTTCTCACGATCATTGAGAATGTAACACTTGCTTCTGAATACTCAGAAGTATTTCACTTTTGGCTTCTTTTCATTCCAAATTTCATGTGCAGTCTTCTTTGTTCCAGCTCAAAAATATATTCTATTGCCAATGTGACATGAGGTGTTCACAACTTCTCCCCAAAACTTTTGATGAATTTTCTTGTTAAATAGCATAACTCTTGCCATTTCTTAAATCACTCGATTCTTCCTCTCAAGCACCCCATTTTGTTGAGGAGTTTTGGAAGCTGAAAATTCCTTTTTGATTCCATTCTTCTCACAAAATGACTTAAATGTTGCATTCTCAAACTCCTTGCCATGATCACTCCTTATCTTGACAATAGGAACCCCTTTCTCATTTTGTAGTCTCTTGCAAAGAATTTTCAATTTTTCACACGCTTCTGATTTTTCTCTAAGAAATTCAACCCAGGTGTATCTTGAGAAATCATCAACAATGACCATAATGTACCTTTTTCCTCCTAGAATTTCAGTTCTTGTGGGCCCTATTAGATTAACATGAAGAAGCTCTAAGCATCGTGAAGAGGCGATCATATTCACCTTGTGGTGACTTGTCTTTGTTTGCTTCCCCATTTGGCATGCACCACAAAAAGTCTTCTCCACCTTTCCAAATTTTGGAAGTCCTTCAACAGCTTCAAGTTTGGAGACTTTAGCCATTTGTTTGAAGTTTGCATGTCCGAATCTTTGATGCCAAAGTTCCAACATGTCAACATGAGCAATTCTGCAGGAAATTGGTGCTGTAGGAACCGCTCTGTAGCAATTGTCGATAGTCCTCTTTCCTTCCAAGACTTGAATCCCTTCTTCATCAATGATTATGCACCCCTTCTTTAAGAATTGAACAAGGAAATCCTCATCACATATTTGAGTGATGCTTAAAAGATTTGCCTTCAACCCTTTGATGTATAAAGCATCCTTCAATAGAGGTAATCTAGGTATCTCAACGGTTCCTTTGCCAAGAACTTGAGCATGACTCCCATCGCCAAATGTTACATAGTCACCAATCTTTTCTTTGAGTGACTTAAACAGTGATTTACCACCTGTCATATGACGAGAACAACCACTATCAAGATACCATAAACATGAATTAAATACATTCAATGAGGTGTGCACAATTTGGCAAGCATGGGACAAGCACTCTTGACCTTCAAACAGAAACTTATCTTCATTTTCTATGCTCTTACTAGATTGAATTTTCTTTTCAGATTATCGACCTTATCACACAATCTTCTATTTCTTCATTTATACTTCTTGACCAACGAATTAAATTCACATAGACTATTGTGTAAGATGTGATTCTTACTTGTTTCTTTGTTTTTAATAACTCTAGGTGTTCTTTGTTAGGGCACCCTTCAAACATACTCATAAAGTCATTATCACAAACATTTAAACCACAATTCAGCATAGCCTTTTTCCATGGCTTCATCCACAGCTAAGGGGCTAGGATCGCACTTAGGTAATTAAACAAAAAGTTCACCCGCTCTGATACCAATTGAAAGTTTAATAAGTGTATAAAACACTATGAACGTTTAGACCCCCAATTAACAAATTACCAATTCAAGCTTAATATCAAACAATTAATGTGCGGACTATGAACATAAGCTAAATACAGAATTGATAAATAATCTAAACCAAATAAAATCACATCCACAGCAGAAATTAAATGGCAAAGATTAAGGGAAGAGAGATGTAAACACAAGGACAACACAACGATGTGTTATCGAAAAGGAAATCGAAGCCCTTGGCGTAAAACCTCTCTGCCACCCTCCAAGTGGTAAATAATCCACTAAAGAATGTAGTTGGGATACATGAACAGCAGAAGACCCTCCAAGCCTAATCTACCCAGTGTACCTAAGCCCTCCAAGCTTCTACTTTAACAAGGTTACGTCGAACCTATTTCTTCTTTAGCTTACCGGATTTCGCTATTGACTATAGCATCAACCAATATGAAATTGGTCCCTTCTTAACTGATTCCCAAAGCACCAAACAACCTTCTCACAGATTGGGTATGGTGAGAAAAGGTTTTGGTAATGTACCTCTCAAGGATGTAACAATGGAGAGGAAGAAAGTAGAGGAATTTGAAGAGTCTTTATATGAAGATTGTGGATGAGTCAATCTTGTTTTTCTCTAGGGTTTCTCTCTCAAAATTCTCTTTGGAAGCTCTGTACATTTCGTGGGTATAAGGGGTATATATACTAGGGTGAGAGTGGAATGCGAAGAGTAAGTTTTTCAAAACAAAGTTGGCTGGCGGCTTGGCCTCGTAACTTGACTAAGCTGTGAGTTCAAGCCGTGAAATTTCAATAAGTGTATAAAACACCTTGAAGGTTTAGACCCCCAATTTACAAATTACCAATTCAAGCTTAATATCAAATAATTAATGTGCGGAAAATGAACGTAAGCTTAATACAGAATTGATAAAGAATCTAAACCAATTAAATTCACATCTACAGAAGAAATTAAATGGAAAAGATTAAGGGAAGAGAGATGCAAACACAAGGACAATACTCGATATGTTATCGAAGAGGAAATCGAAGCCCTCGGCGTAAAACCTTTCCGCCACCCTCCAAGTGGTAAACAATCCACTAAAAAATGTAGTTGAGATACATGAATAGTAGAAGACCCTCCAAGCCTAATCTACCTAATGTACCTAAGCCCTCCAAGCTCCTACTCCAACGAGGTTACGTCGAACCTATTTCTTCTTTAACTTGCCAGATTCCGCTACTTGACCATAACATCTACCGATATGAAATTGGTCTCTTCTTAACTGCTTCCCAAATACCAAATGGCCTCCTCATAGATATGGGTATGGTGAGAAAAGGTTCTGGTTATGTACCTCTCAAGGATTTGACAATGGAGAGGAAGAGAGTAGAGGAATTTGAAGAGTCTTTATGTGAAGATTGTGGATAAATCAATCTTGTTTTACTTTAGGGTTTCTCTCTCAAAATTCTCTCTGGAAGCACTCTCAATATTGTGGGTATAAGGGTATATATATAGTAGGGTGAGAAGGAACGTGAAAAAGTCATTTTTTTCCCAAACAGGGTGTTCTGGAGACTTGACCTTGCGGCTAGGTTGAGTCGCGAGTTCAAGCCGCGAGCTAATGGCCTAGCTAGCCTGGGACTTTTGTCCTGTAGTGCAACAGCTGGCGCGACTCTTCAGCTTCTGGCATGCTTGATACGTGTGAACCTTTTTGGCGGCTTGCAAGCCGCGAGCCACCCTCGAGATCCAATCGTAAGCCCCTGCTTCTTTGGACAATCTTGAGCATTTCTTCACACTCTCTCACACACTACCCTTACATAATTCCCACCTAAATACAGGGTTACTAATTACTAAAATACAAGTAAATTTGGTACGGAATAAAGCCAACAAGATGGTTGATAAAATTCAACCTTACAGTTGTATTGTTATTTTTTAATTTTTTATGATTTTTAATACTTGAATTATTTTATTTCTATGTTTTAGAAGTTTTTATAATATTAGGACTCAATTGTTTTTATTTTTTATTTTTATGTTAATGTGTTTTTTTTATAAAAAAAAAAAAAAAAAAAAAAAAAAAAAAAAAACTAGTGTGGGTGGCACGTGCTACCTCTTGAGTAAAAATATTAAGATAGAATTTTTATTTAAAGAAGTATGAAACTATATAAATAAAAAATGTATGTCATACAAAGTTAATCTCATTCATATAATAATTTTGATACTTATTTGCTAAGGACAATATCTACTCATTAAAAATTTCTAAGAATGATAACGAATATTATCATCTTCCAACAATAAGCAATTGAGTTTTGCTAAAACTATGTCACAATATTTAAATTTTTGCAATGAAAGATATCATATGCTACAATTGAAACTTTTCATCAAATATCTTCAACTATACACAATGAAAATTTTGTCATTCACACTCTCTTCTTTATCATTCTACATGAGTCTAAGTGCAACCTTTAGCTTAATTAGTTTTTAATGAACACCCATTTTAGGCAAGAAAAAAAAAAGATAACAAAAGGCAAGGAAATAAAATATCTTATATTACCATTCCAACTTTCTAAGCATTACTACCATCTAAAACTCACAATATATTAATAAAATTTTTGGCATGTTAAAATTTAATGGGAGTATTTTAGACATTACACAATGAAATATTTTAAGAATCATAAATTTTCATTAGGGTTTAATTGAGAGAACAGCAATATGACATATTGCTCTTTTCCAAAATATCAAGGGGGAAATTGCTTGATTTTAAAGTTTAAAGAGGAATTGTGAATTACCTAAAACATAAAGGATGAAAATTGTTTTAATCCTTTTTTTTTTTTTTTTTTGTGTGTTTTTGTTTGTGTTTGTGTGAGTGCGTTTGAAACTATGTGCTTTTACGTAAAATGGTGGATAAAGAAAAAAAAATACAAAAAATCAACCTAAGAAATTGTACGTGAAATAGTGAATTTTGACTCAACAAAAATTGAGTAATAAAAAAAAAATATTCTAGAAACACAAAGAATGACACAACATTTTCATAATGCCTTTATAACTTTGTTATATTTTACTTTGACTTGTAAAGAATTGACACCTGAGTAGTTATGAAAATATTGTGACGATAACAAAATGACTTAACATTTTTCACAAGAAAAATGCTATGTCCACAACTTTTTTGTTACAAATCATAAGTAATAGGTTGTCACGGGTTGTTATTGGTAGTAAAAAAAGTAATTTCATTGGTAAGTTTAAATTAGAATAACAATTTATCACCAAAGATTTGATATGAAAATGTTGTGAAAAATGTTGTGGATGTAGTACTTTTTTTTCACAATACCTTTATTTTTAGTTGTGGTAATAGAATTAAATACTAAGTGTTACATTTACAATATTTCTACAGTACTTTTACAACAAATTTTTTACTGTAAGTTATTAATGATTCTAATTTAAACCCACCACTAAAATTATTTTTCCCCACCAATAATAGTTAATAATAACTTTTTTTTTTTTTTTTTGAGAATGAGTCAATAATAACTTATTACTTAAGATTTATTGTGAAAATGTTGTAAGTATAATATATATTTTTTTTTAATGTTAAAATTTTTTTCTTTCTCATCAAACTCACCTTTTTGGCTTATTACAAAAAGCAAAAGTTGAATAAACCAAAAGTATTGTAGCGAGAGCCATTGGCTCTTTTTATATAGTTAGTAGATAGAAGTAAAAATTTGAGAGGGCAGGGGACAGGTGTGGGGGAAAAAGGGTGGGGGCAAGAAATAAAAAAAAAAAAAACCAGTCTATACCTATTATGTTGCCATTCCTATGTGGAAGGTCAAATATGCCAGCTAGGTTGGTATGCAGGGACAGACCCAGGTGGGTGCCCAAGGGGGCCCAGCCCCCTTTAGTCCAAAATATTTTTTTTTAGTTTTTCTATATTTCATTTTTGTAGTTTGG
Organism: Quercus lobata; assembly: GCF_001633185.2. NCBI lineage: Eukaryota > Viridiplantae > Streptophyta > Magnoliopsida > Fagales > Fagaceae > Quercus > Quercus lobata. The sequence goes on from NC_044905.1 coordinate 66,688,503, forward strand.
CCTCTCTTCTCCCCAATCAATCTAACTATCTTAACTCAAATAGCAACTATCCAACCCAAAACTTAATAAAAACAATAAAAATATTAACATTGGTGATTGTATTTCAGCAAAAAAACAATTTACCACCAAAGAACAAAAAAATCATGTGTTATTGGAGAAGCAAAAGTTAAATTTCTTGCAACTACAATAAACTGGTATAAATGCCAATTTGTTGTAGCAAGTTGTTAAAAATAAAATACAATATTTTATTAAAATTATATCTCTTCCTTTAATTAAAAACCTCAATTTCTTCCTCTTCCTTATTATTTTAATGAGTTACTTATATTATTTTAAATGAAGTCAAAAAAAAAAAAAAACATTTGGTATTAGGTGTATTGTAAAGTAAGATGGTAAAATAGATAAAGTAGCTATTTGAGGTACTAAAAGTTATAATTTTTAGCACCACCACTGTGAATGATCTAATTTCAAAAAATAAAAATCCTAGCTAGCCTAATATTAAAAAAAAATATTATTTTGTTTTTTTTTTTTGGTAGATGATTGCATCTTAATGTATTTTAAAAAAAGGATTTTGTGTATTTATAAATTTTTAATACTATATGAATGTCTATTTAGAGTTTTCTTTTTTCGTTATATTCTGGCCCGTGCTAGCTTAAAATCCTGGGTCCATCCTTGTTGTGATTTTTTTTTTTTTTTTTTCATTATACATCAAGCATAATATATCTTCATTCTTCAATAATGATAAAAAAATCTTAATATACATGTCATAATTATGAAAAATTTTATAAAAAATTGTTGTGACTAGATAGAATTATTATTGCATAAAATATCCATCATATCAAAAATCTTCCACAAGACAATTTGCTTGACTCTAAGGACTTCGTTATCCAATGCAATTTCCTTGAGGGCGTGGAACACATGTTAAGTAGTGAGCCTTTTCTGTCGAAGACCACATTTTTTCTTTGTGTCCGTGTATTCTTTTGTTCGTTTATGATCTTATCTTTGTAGCTTTTTTTGTATTGACTATAAAAGAAACCAAAAACATAAAATTTGGAGTGCATTATCACTTTTCCAATCATTTTGGTTTCTAGCTTCCTCAAGACTTCGCAAGTCTTCCCTGCCCCACTCCTCTTATTTTTCTTGTTCCTTTTATTAATCTTTGTTTTCTCTGCCACGGTTGCCCATTTCTTCTTTTATTATTTTATATATATATATATATATATATATATAGACATATAGGAAAAAGTTAATAAATATCCTAAAGGTCAATGTTTAAAAAAGAATTTTAAATAATTTTTATAAGCAAAAAAAATAACTAATTCTTTTTAATAATTTTTTATATTTTTCATGAAAGTGGTATAAATTTTTTTCTAAAATAGTTTATTCACAAATGGCCTAAGGACATCTATTAACCACGAATCCTCTTAATTCCAGTTTATTTTGGTGTATTTTGGTCAATTTCAACTTGTATTGGGATTTCATGTGTAACAACTGATTTGGTCTTGTTCATTCTCTATATGTGACAGAGAGAAATTTATAGGAACAAAATTGGTAGATTGTCAATGGCAGATAAGAAAAGTAATGTTAGTAATAAATCTAAATAATTACTGTGGGGCCCAACAATTCGTGGACCAGGCCCATTTATCCTTAGAGCGTCCGAAGGCCCAATCCGAGGAGAGCTGTGGCCCAAGCTCTACAACGCAGAGCACAAAACAATTTTTGGGAAGCAGCCGAGGACAGTTTAGTCCTCGGCAGATCCATAATCCCACCAGAATAAAGGGGCAAAACTGGAATAGGGACGAATTAGTAAGGAAATCCAGAATATCTTGGGGAAGTTATCCATACTACCCTTCTAGATAAGGCCCGACGCCTGACAGAGCCGTACTCTGCAGCTTTATCAAACCATCCCCAACAATTCCGGGATTGGACTGATGGGACAAATGTCAATGTTCGTAAAGATTGACCCTACACGTGGACGAAGGGCAATGAATGCAAGCTAGTATAAAATAAGGAAGTAAGTAGATCTGGAGGAGGAGGCCCTTTTTTTTCCACCTCCAAAAAAGAGAGACTATATGGGAAAACATCTCAGGAACACCGGACTTCATGGAAGAAAGTCCGTCGTTGGGCAACCGAGAGAAGACCTCAACAGGTCCTCGGATCAACTCCGAGGAGCTCCATCCCACGGGGTACGACGCCTTAGGGCTTAAATGTTCATATCCAATTCCCTTTTTCTACGTAGATTCCTCTAAAGCCATGACCGGACAATGCCACTTGACCAACGGCTAGCTTTTCAAGCCCACTCTCTACAAATCATATTGTGAGGGATCTTTTGTACGCGAGCCCAACATCCATATTGGGCCGCCTGAGAATTGTGTCCTTACAATTGGCGCCGTTTGTGGGAAAGCTTGCGCGTTGGCGCAGGTGGCGGTGGAGTCAGCTCTCTAGCAAGCAGAAATTTCCGAGATTTCCCCCGTCTCCGGCGGCATATAGTTGTTGCTCCGACGTAAGCCTCTGCTAGAGGCTACGCCTCGCAGTGCTAAGGGCGCGGGCGTCTCTAGGGGCTTCCGGCCTCAGGCCAACTATTCCCGCCTTGGTGAAGGGGCTGGTGGTTGAAAAATAAAACAAATAAAAGAAATCTTACAAGTTTTGGACAGAATCAAGGCCTTGCATGGTCCACGGACTCAAGCCTATGGGGAAACCAAGTACATAAAAGAAATCTTACAAGTTTTGAACAGAACCAAGGCCTTGCATGGTCCACGGACTCAAGCCTATGGGGAAACCAAGTACATAAAAGAAATCTTACAAGTTTTGGACAGAACCAAGGCCTTGCATGTTCCTCGGACTCAAGCCTATGGGGAAACCAAGTACATAAAAGAAATCTTACAAGTTTTGGACAGAACCAAGGCCTTGCATGGTCCTCGGACTCAAGCCTATGGGGAAACCAAGTACAAAAAGAAAATCTTACAAGTTTTGGACAGAACCAAGGCCTTGCATGGTCCACGGACTCAAGCCTATGGGGAAACCAAGTACATAAAAGAAATCTTACAAGTTTTGGACAGAACCAAGGCCTTGCATGGTCCTCGGACTCAAGCCTATGGGGAAACCAAGTACATAAAAGAAATCTTACAAGTTTTGGACAGAACCAAGGCCTTGCATGGTCCTCGGACTCAAGCCTATGGGGAAACCAAGTACACAAAATAAAAACTGTTATTAGAGCATTAAAATCCATCCGAAGAGGACTTCTCGTTAATAGTTGGGTCAGTCTTTAATTGCACGGGTTCCCCGGTCTATCCGCAGATCCCCAGTGCCAAAGGGGCTAATACGATACGGCACAGTATGTTGTCCCAAGGGCACGATCCAAGTCCATCACTGCTCGGCTGCTCTCTCGGATATTCGTCTAGCGTGCATCACGCAGCGCTCAGCAGCTATCTCGGTTAGTTCCATAAATTCAATCTATTGAGGATTACCATTGTTATACTTGATAATATTTGCGAGTTTAAACTAATAAGGGTTTGTATTAAAGTGTTCTTCCGTCCAGAATATTGTTAAAGGCATGTTTAGACTTAATATTCAGACCCAAAGTGGTTGTTGCAAAAAAAATATAATAATATTAAATAACATATGCATAAAGAAATAAACACATCTTTTATTAAGACAAAAGAACAGTACAGTGTACAATAAAAGCTGAAACCAGCTTACATTAGAGTTAACTGCGTAAGCAAAAGAAAAGCACAAAAGAGTAAAGATGATGCCGAGGAGATATCTCAGAGGAGAGTTTGGCTACTGTTCCAAGATGTCGTCTAAGGAAACTATTCCTCGACGCTTCTACATGCCCATAACTCAGGCAACCAAAGAACCTGACCTCAGGCTAACACCATCTACAGCAAAGATGCAGGGAGCCGGCAGTTGGGAAGCCCCCGCAGAAGTTTGCCTGCTACAAGGCAGACGACGCTGATGGCGGAAATTCCTTCTTCGGGCATGCCAAAAATCTGGCATGACCAGAACCTGCTTCGGATTTTGACTAAAAGAAGGAGAAACATCCTTTCCCCTCTCTCGAATTGAGATATTCTCTTGAGTCTACGCCTCCTTGGCCTGTACCTCACTGTCTGGAGTCTCAGGAAGACACAGCGCTTTTGTGGCGGAGAGAGCTCCTTTGCCCCAATCCTCGCCTCAAACATGATGTACTAAGAGAGGAGACTGAAGAATTCGTGTGAAAGTAAAGCAACCTTCTCTCCTATTTATTTAAAAGAAGAGGTGATGGCATTTAATTCACGCAGCGTCCCAAGGAACGCTACAGACAAAATGTCTCCGGCTCGATTTCCAATGCCGTCTGCAACCCTGAGATTAAAGGAGCCTCGTAAAGGCGCACCTCGAATACTGGGACGCCAAAAAGTACCGCGTGACCAAAGGCTACGGAAATGCCTCTAAACCTGTGGGCCTAATAAATTCGCGGCCCAGGCCCGTTCTGCATGGAAGCCCACGGACTATGGCCCACACCAAGGAATAACCATTACCGAGGACAACTTCCTGCTCGGCAACTTATGAGACACCTGAGGAAAGACAGGTGCAAAAAGAAAAGGGGAGGGAATAAAGTTTTGGACAGAACCAAGGCCTTGTATGGTCCTCGGACTCAAGCCTATGGGGAAACCAAGTACAAAAAATTATTATTATTAAAGTTTTGGACAGAACCAAGGCCTTGTATGGTCCTCGGACTCAAGCCTATGGGGAAACCAAGTACAAAACATTATTATTATTAAAGTTTTGGACAGAACCAAGGCCTTGTATGGTCCTCGGACTCAAGCCTATGGGGAAACCAAGTACAAAACATTATTATTATTAAAGTTTTGGACAGAACCAAGGCCTTGCATGGTCCTCGGACCCAAGCCAGGGGGGTAAGTATTACTTTTTATTGGTCTGCCTTATCATGCCAGGCACTTCCATTAAAGTTATGGCAACATCTTTTTATTATTAAGTATTTTGGTCTTAGTCGTCATTGATTTAGATGCTATATGATTGTGCCGAGCGGCGCTTACAAATTTATAAAAAACAAAGAGACCGAACATGCAAAGTGAAATAGAAACAAGTTTTATTAATATGAAAAATTATTACAATATACAAAGAGAGGCTTCAACCAGCCTATACAAAAGAGGGGCTGCCGAAGCAGTACTAACATCCACAGTACAGATAAGCAAACGGTCAAGCGCCTTTTTAAACTTGTCTTCAAGGTCCCTCCGATCTCTGCCTCATAGCTGCTCATACTAAGAGAAGAACTCACTTTAAAAATAAAAAAATAAATAAATAAATAAATAAAAAAAAAACGAAGAAGAAGGAAATAGTAAGGAAGAAATCAATGAAGAAGATGGAGGAGATGGATGAAGAAGATGGAGGACATGAGTAAGGAAGGAGGAGAAGAAGAGAGAAGAGATAAAAAGAAAGGAAATGAGCAAAAGAGGGAAAAGAGAAAGCACCAGAACGGAACTGGTGCTGGGAAGATTATAAGAAGAGGGCGGGGGAGGGCACCAGGGAGCAAAAGAGGGAGAAGCAGAAGCACTTAGCCCCTGCCTCAGCCCTGACTCCTAACACGCTGGTGCCATATTAGGTACGCTCGTGAGGAGCCGGGTGGTGCTGGTCTTGGTTGTTCTCGACTCAGTCACGCCGAGAATTCGACATGACGAGCCCCTGCTTCGGATTTTGGCTAAAAGAGAGGCGGGACAGATCTTAAGTCTGCGCCACCCTTGCCCTGACCGAGCCATTTCAAGTTTTGTCAGGATATGGTGTTTTGAGGAGGAGTGTGTCTCCTTCATCATTCGTTATGGAGGACGTGTACGGATATGATGTATAACAAACAGGCTAAGCAGACGCTAAAAGAGGCTACGGGTTTCAGATCTCAGAAGGAAGGGGAGGAGTCTGTACGAAAGTGATTGCCTCCTGCTTGCCTTCTTATAGGAAGAACCAAACAGAGGGAATTAAACGCATTCAAAGTTTCCAAAAGAATCTGAAGAAAAAGAGGCGTCCATTCCGCTTCCCCACCTTATCAGATGAGCCGCCGGACATAAATGAGCCTCGTAAAGGGGATTTACTAAAGGCGTGTCTGGGATAGTCAATCGGCAGGAGCAGATCACGAGCAGATTAAACGGACTCCCTTGAAAAACGGCTAACTTCGTGGACAGGCGGAAAGCCGCTCACATAAATGCGGGGTCAAATTAAATGGGCCATATTGAGGGCCCGGGTTTGCCAAAACCCTCCTTTCCAACCCGGAAGTCGGACAGAAGGGTTTTGAGGGGCTATTGTGGGGCCCAACAATTCGTGGACCAGGCCCATTTATCCTTAGAGCGTCCGAAGGCCCAATCCGAGGAGAGCTGTGGCCCAAGCTCTACAACGCAGAGCACAAAAAAATTTTTGGGAAGCAGCCGAGGACAGTTTAGTCCTCGGCAGATCCATAATCCCACCAGAATAAAGGGGCAAAACTGGAATAGGGACGAATTAGTAAGGAAATCCAGAATATCTTGGGGAAGTTATCCATACTACCCTTCTAGATAAGGCCCGACGCCTGACAGAGCCGTACTCTGCAGATTTATCAAACCATCCCCAACAATTCCGGGATTGGACTGATGGGACAAATGTCAATGTTCGTAAAGATCGACCCTACACGTGGACGAAGGGCAATGAATGCAAGCTAGTATAAAATAAGGAAGTAAGTAGATCTGGAGGAGGAGGCCCTTTTTTTTCCACCTCCAAAAAAGAGAGACTATATGGGAAAACATCTCAGGAACACCGGATTTCATGGAAGAAAGTCCGTCGTTGGGTAACCGAGAGAAGACCTCAACAGGTCCTCGGATCAACTCCGAGGAGCTCCATCCCACGGGGTACGACGCCTTAGGGCTTAAATGTTCATATCCAATTCCCTTTTTCTACGTAGATTCCTCTAAAGCCATGACCGGACAATGCCACTTGACCAACGGCTAGCTTTTCAAGCCCACTCTCTACAAATTATATTGTGAGGGATCTTTCGTACGCAAGCCCAACATCCATATTGGGCCGCCTGAGAATTGTGTCCTTACAATTACTAATAAAACCTTGTCTACTCAATTTTTTCTAAGGGTTTTTTTTTTTTTTTTTGGTGTTTGTAACTTTAACTATTGTGTACAAACGAAGCCAGACTTAAAATTTTCATCATAAAAGATGAGTTTTATTTTTTATTTTTAAGGAAATGAGTGGTCCCCCTTTTTCTATTGTTTTCTTAATTTCTCTTCTCTCATTCTTTTTTGTTGTATTTGATATTGTATGAAATAATTTATTATTTAATTTTTGATTTATATAATATAAAATTGATAAAATTGTCACATATTTGAATATATTGTATTATAATATTTATAAAAAAATAAAAATTGTGTTAATTCCTATAGGTAATTTTGTAATATTCTTTTGTAATCAGAACATAATTGAGTACTTTAGTAAATATTTTTTTTTGGTTAAAGAGTACTTTGGTAAATGTAAAGAAAATAAACAAGAGCGAGGAATACACAATAAATTTCCACCTATCAAACTATCAGTTATCAGTTATCACATCATTACTCACGCGGAAAGCTTTAAAAGTAATTTTGGGGTCTCTCTCAAGACTTGACAAGTCTTCCTGCCGCACTTCCCTTCAGCTACAGCAAGTCTTTCCTACAAGTCAAATGACTCCTTCAACGTTTTTCCCAGAAGAATCGTCTTCTACAAACGTGACTATACGTGATTCGTAGTCATCATCCAACTAAGAGCACGGCTATAAAAACTTTTGTTCTCTCTGCTACAATAGGCAGCCGAAGCAACATGTCTCTTTCGACCACACTCCGACCATGTCTCACACCTCTTTTCCTCGCCTTGTTTCTGAACCACTTCACCTACACCGTAGCTAGTAACTCGCCATCTCTTTACACACCAGTCGATAATATTATGATTAGCTGTGGCTCCTCCGGCAACGCAACTGCATTAGATGGTCGGACCTGGATTGGTGACGTGAATTCTAAATTCTTCCCTCAAGAACAATCACAAAACCAGGTATCTCAAGCCACAATCTCAGTTAAACAATCCCCCTCTGCTTCCCAACTACCCTATACCACTGCCCGCTTGTCTTTCTCCCCTTTCACCTACATATTCCCACTCAATACCGGTCAAAAATTCGTTCGACTATACTTCTACCCAGCTTTTTACGGCAATTTCGATCGCTCTAAAGCCCTCTTCTCGGTCAAAGCTGGACCTTTTACTCTTCTTAACAGCTTTAACGCTTCACTTACGGCAGACGCCGATGGTGATCCTGGTGATACCATATATAAAGAGTTCTGTGTCAACATCAATGAAGATGAGAGGCTGAACATAACCTTCACTCCAAGCGATTCCAATTCATTTGCTTTTATCAACGGAATTGAAATCTTGTCCATGCCTTCTTATCTCTATTATACTCAGTCTGATGATCAATCGATCCCTTTAATCGGCCTGCCGATGCAGTACAGCATTAGTAACGAAACTGCTCTCGAGATGTTATACAGAATAAATGTTGGAGGGGGCTACATCTCACCCACTGAAGACACCGGAATGTTCCGGAGCTGGAGTCCGGACGATAAGTACTTGACAGAAGATTTAACATCCGTTCTACCTGTTAACACAACCATCATACTTGAGTTCACCATAATTCGACCGTACACTGCACCCGAAGATGTATATCGAACTGCCCGGACTATGGGGATTCACAAAGCTGTCAATAAGATGTACAATCTCACTTGGGAATTTACCGTAGATTCTCAGTTTGATTACCTTGTTAGGCTACACTTCTGCGAGTTTCAACCGGAAATTACTTTTACTCACAACCGAGTGTTTCTTATTTTCATAGAAAATCAAACTGCGGAGACTGCAGCCAACGTGTGGAATTGGGCTGAGGGCGGTAAAGGTGTTCCCGTATACAGGGACTACGCTGTGTCTCTACTTGGCAAAGATAGCAAGAAGAAAATGAAACTCTCTATCGCCCTACAAGCAAACCCGAATGACTATATGAGTTATTTCAATGATGCAATCTTGAACGGTATCGAAATCTTCAAAGTAAGCGACTTCAGTGGCAATCTAGCGGGACCCAACCCCGAACCAGTTCCGTTGACCCCTCCAAAGTCTGTGCCACCGATACAATCAACAGAGTCGAAGAATAATAATAGAACAACAATAATTGCCGTTGGTGGTGGAGTTTCTGGCTTTACTATACTCCTGATTCTCGTAGTCTTGATTTTCCGACTAGCCGAAAGAGTCAAGAATTCCGACAACTCAACAAAGGCAAGCGGGTCAACTCTACCGTGTAGTTTGTCTCGCTACTTCTCTCTCGCTGAGATTATAGCAGCTACCAACAATTTTGACAAAGTATTCATTATTGGTGCTGGAGGGTTCGGTGATGTGTACAAAGGATACATTAATGGTAGTGCGGCTACCCCAGTTGCGATCAAACGATTAAAATCCGGTTCTCAACAAGGAGCTCAGGAGTTCAAAACAGAGATTGCGATGTTATCTCTACTCCGCCACCGCCATCTTGTTTCTTTGATTGGATATTGTGAGGATGGAAACGAGATGATACTCGTGTATGATTACATGGCTCATGGGACCCTTCGTGACCATCTCTATAACACCAAGTATCAGCCACTTTCTTGGAAGCAACGACTCCAAATCTGTATTGGTGCAGCACATGGGTTGAATTACCTTCATACAGGTGCGACACATACAATCATTCATCGTGATATGAAGAGTACAAATATCTTATTAGATGAGCAATGGTTGGCCAAGGTATCTGATTTCGGGTTGTCAAAATTTGGTCCCATTATGTCCAAGTCCCATGTTAGCACAGTGGTTAAGGGTACATTTGGATATTTGGATCCGGAATATTATCGCTTTCAACAACTTACTGAGAAGTCTGATGTGTACTCCTATGGTGTAGTATTGTGTGAAGTGTTGTGTGGAAAGCCACCAATCATACGTACGGATGAGGAGAATCCAATGGGTCTAGCAGCATGGGTCCTACAGTGCTATCGCAATGGAAAGCTTGATCAAATTGTTGATCCATCTTTGAAGGGGGAAATTGAACCAGAATGTTTGAAGAAATTTGGTGAGATTGTAGAGAATTGTTTGCTTGACAATGGAACCAAACGACCATCAATGAATGATGTGGTTGGGGGGCTTGAGTTAGTATTGGAGTTGCAAGAGAGTACAGAAAAAGATGTCAAGCTTGATTCGGCAGAAGAAATTGACATGAATGATGATGATGAGCTTGCTTTGATCCCTATGTCAGATGTCAATGAAAGTGATGACATGATTTTTAGTAGTAGTGGAAAACTCTCAAGTACTAATAGCAATAGTCAAGTGACCGTAGTAAGCCGAGGAAGTTTTGCTAGAAAGGATTCAGATGGATTGATATCCCCCAAGGTAATGTTGTCTGAGATTATGGATCCTAAAGGTCGATAAACAAAGGTGGGGAAAAAAGGTTGCTAGTTGAATTTTTAATATGGCTGATTGTAACTGCCAAAGTCCTTACTTAATTTCCTCCTTGAATTATGAAACTTCGAATCTGTCGAACATTCCCTAATTTGCTATTGATCCTTAGTCTTTTAAGTTCAAATGATAAGCACTCTGAACAAAATACTCACCCGAATTTTTGTGGCAATCCAAATATGACACATGCCCCACCTTTTTGTGGCAATGCCTCTACGGGGATTCCATGGGTTTTTGCATCGTCCGGTGAAGTGATCTGCAAAGAAGCTTTTCCCAGTCTTTTGTAATGTTTAGTTGCTGTTTATGTTTTGGGTGTAGTGGAAGACTTGTTCTGTTTTTGTGTTTTGTAATAGTTTCTGTTTAGTCCAGTGTTGTCTTCAGGGTCTTGCTACTCTGGTTTAGTTTGTTTGAACTCTGTTTTTCTGTGTCTATACGTTTCCTTTCATTAATAAAATTCTGCTGTTATGTGAAAGAAAATATATATCTGGAACATCAAATTGTGACAGTGGTATCTGCAATATTTTAGCAACATAATCAGGGGAGATTCTGGCATTTTACCCTTAATTTTTTTTAAAAAAATTGGCAATATGCTCCTGTTTGCAAACTATATAGGAGCGTGCGATTATCGTTCATTTGTACTAAGCTCTAGAATTTAAATTTTCCTCAATATTTTTGGCGCATATCAACAGAGGAGGAGGAGGAGGAGACTTGAAATCAAGATGCCCCTGTTTTGATATTCGATTATCCTAAAATCGAGTTCAATTAAATACTCGATTTGTAGAAAATCGAGTTATGCCCGATCAAACTTAAAAAAATAAAAAAAATAAAAAAATTTCCATGGAACTCAAGTTTCAGGAAATCGAGTTCCATGCAAAAAAAAAATTTATAAGTGCCATTGCCCCATATTCAGGGAGCTCTATAGTGGCGTTTCTAAGCCCTATAGTGACGTTTTTCTGCAAATTTTTTTATAAGTGTAATTGGCTTATATTCAGGGTGCCCTATAGTGGCGTTTTTAAGCCCTATAGTGACGTTTTAAGATAGCGGCGTTTTCCTGCAAATTTTTTTTAATAAATGTAGTCGGCCTGTTCTGGGTGCCTATAGTGGCGTTTTTAGGCCCTATAGTGACGTTTTAGAGCCCTATAGCGGCGTTTTTCTGCAAAAAAAATTTATAAGTCCCATACCAGCTTCAAAGGGCCCTATATTGGCGTTTTTAAGCCCTATAGTGACGTTTTAAAGCCCTATAGCGGCGTTTTGGAACTCCACTTCCCTAAAATCGAGTTCCATGCTTTTTTTTTTTTTTTAGTTTTATTCGGTATAACTCAATTTTCTACGAATCGAGTATTTTATTGAAACTCGATTTTAAGGTAATCGAGTATCGAAACAGGGGCATATCCCTATATAGTTTCGAAATAGCGGCATATTGCTAAATTTTTTAAAAATTAAGGGAAAAAGGCTAGAATCTCCCATAATCAGGCATAAAAGCATGATATAAAAGCTCCAAATTCCACCAATGGTTATCCCTATCAATTAGATCGTAGCCACCTTCATATCTGGATTAATTACTTAACAGGCAAAACAATCTTGTGACAACTGATAAGAAGCAAAATGGAGCCAAGGATCTTGAATTCTTGATAATCTCAAACAGATTCTCCATTTCCAATTTTTCAGCGCAGACTCTGCTTTAACAATTAAGTTCTCTCCTCACCTGCTAGAACACTGTGCCGAGTGTAAGATGGAGAATGACCCAACGTAGCATGCATAAACAGAGCATTTACGATAACACTTGGCCTTCTAAATTCTTTCCAAAATCAAGTTCGGAACATTTAATACTCTCCAACACTTAAAAAAAAAAATTTTTAAAAAAGGGGGCTTTTTTTCTTTTAGAAGGTAACACCCTCTAACCTTACATAGAGCATCTCCAATGGTCCATGTAAACTCAAAATTCTCTCTATAATAGAGACTGAAACCCAAAAAAGCTCTCCAATGGACTCTATTCCTAGATTTTTTTTTTGGCTCACGAACAGTAGCTCATCAAGTCTGATAAGCTACTGTTCACTTTTCAAATGTTTTTTTTCTATTATAATAATTAGGTGTTGATTAAAAAAATATTGGAAAATATGTAGTTGTTAAAAAAAGAATAAATAATGAATGAAGAAATAATATTTAAATGAGATAGAGAATGAGATAGAGAATCTATTGGAAGTGTATTTGAAAAAGTGAGTAGCTAAAAGGTAAAAGTCACTGTTCATTCTCCAAATAGTACAAAATTTTGGAGATTCTGCTAGAGATGCTCTTAGCCAACATAGTCAAGTTAAAAGATTCAAGTTCTTTGTAAACTCAATCCACCCTTATTTTTCGAGATACACAGCTTATTCCACTTTGTCCCCATTAGTATGAATTCACCATCTTTGCAATCTCGTGACATAAATTATGTGGCAATTTAAAATAGCCTATCACATAGGATGGGATTGCTTGAATCACATAGTGAAGGATTCTAATTTAATTAGTGTAAAAATTTTTGACGAGTTCATAAAAAGAAATCGATAAGTGTAATAATGCTAAATTGCTCTATTAAGTTTATAACTAAAATTTTCTCTTAAAAAAAGTTGTTAACTAAAAAAACAAAAACCTTACTCTCTCTCTCTCTATCTTTTTTTTTTTTTTTTAATAGAAAATAAATGTAACCAAAAGATAAGCCTATTTCATAATTTGTATTGATGAATTTTTTTTAATAGTGATAATTGTTTAAGTTTATTTGAAAGAAGTTGTATTATTTTAAATTTTGAATTTGATAGTAGAAAAAGTAGATGAGTGGGATAAGGATTGTTAATGGGCCGGCCCCCCATTTTTACTTGGCTCATGGGCACAACAGGTTAGGCATAGCAGGTTGTTAACTAGCTAGTTAAAGGGTCGAGTCAGGCTAGGCCAAAAAAGAAAACCCAAACCCATGATCCTGCTCGTAGGCAATGCTTATTTTGTCTTTAGTAGGCAGGGGTATCGGGTTGGGCCTAATGGGATACCCATAGGCTTGTATTAACATCTTATTTTATTATTTTTTATAAGTAAAGAATCAATTTTTTATAAGGGACGAATCAATCTAGTTTTTATAAGGAAAAAAATCGAACAATTTGAAACTAATTTAAATTTTTTTACGGTCAAATCTATTTAATTTTTTGTTTTGTTGATGGAAACCTTTTTTTTTTTTAAGGCTTTATATGGTTTTTTTTTTTTAATTTTTTTTAATAAAAAAAATCCAATGGCTAATTCAAAGTTGCTAGACTACTAAAAAATATATATATTTATTAAACTAAGTTTAACAAAATCACTTTAAGTATCTTAGTGGTTATGAGTGTTCTCTTAAAAAATTCCTCTATAATGTTACAATTACCATGTAAAACATATTACAATAAATCAAACTTTATGAGTTTGCGCATTACAACTAACAAGTAATTACCATGTGAGTTCCAATTAGGTCAACTGGTAAAGTCTCTAATGGTTGAATAAGAAATTTGGGGTTCAATCCCTGCCTACACCAAACAATGATTGGTGTTTTTGTTTGATGATAAAGAGTTATCATCGAGAATGAGCGCCATAGATTGAAACTCTCTAAAAAAAACAAGTAATTACCAATTTAATTATTTAACAAAAAAATAATAACCAATGTTAATTAATTAAAATTATAAGTATTTCTACTAGTTTATGTAGGAAGTTCACAACATGGGGTTGCTAGATGCATAAGAAAACCTGGGGTAACCCAAAAAAAACCGCTATTTGTCATTTGGAGCAGCACAATCACACATAGAACAGTTTCTTCTATCTTTTTGAAACAGGACTTGACAACTACAAAATGCCCATATGATTCACTACACATATCATTAATAAAATCCCAATTTTTAGCTCATAATTGTAATCTTGTGCTTTCATTATTGAGAATACTAAGTATTTTAACACACACATGAAAAGAGACGAGAATGTCTTAAAAAACTGATAGTGGTATATATTCAAAAGAGTCTTCGTGTTTTCAGAGGTTGTAATGCATTGTAATGCCCTAAGCTTAAAAAAAAATAAGATCAGATTTTTTGGATCCCACATGCCCCACCTACCGCATTCACTACTACCACACATTACACTCCTTTATCTCCCTCTTTGGCTAGTCAACTTCCATTTCACACAAACACAACACACTTCTCTCTTTCTCCCTCACACTCTCCCATCTACTCCTCACCACCACCTCTACCATCTTTTCTAACGAGGCTTACCGGAAAACTCCTTAGGAATCTCTAAGGCATCTTTTTCTTTTATTTAAGGTAAAAGCTCCTAATCTTTTTGGTGGGTTTTTATACTTTTGCAAGAGATTCTCTTTATCTAAGCTTTTGGAGTGATAATCTTGTGTTTATGTAAATAGGTTTTGATTTGGTGGACTTATTTGATAAATGGGTTTATGGTTTTACAAATAGTGGCTATCTAAGGTTTACTTATGGTGGAAATTTAGGGGTTTGGGTTCTATCATGTGATAATCTGTAAATCTAATTTTCCATTACTATTGAGTTTATTTGGAGCTAGTTGAAGATTTAAAATTCTTGTCTTGGTAGATATTATGATTTTTTTTCATGGGTCTCTCTTGATGATGATGTGTAAATCTTATGGAAGTTACTAATAAATTGTTAAGATTTTAGTATTAGGGAGATGATCTTGAATTGGTTAATTTTATAAATTGGGGTATATGCCTTGTAAATAAAATTGTTGAGAAACTTTGGAAGTGTAAACCACTACTTGTGAGGTTAAATACTTAGGTTTGCCTAATTAATATCTTATTTAGTGATCTCTAATTCGTAGTTAGATGCAATGTCAAGTTTTATGCTTATCGTGATAGGCTTGCTTGGTATTGTCTAGATTCTAGCTAATCTCCTTTGGGGCTTGGAGAATTAGGCTTTTGTGGGTTAAGGTAAGTAGCCTTTTAATGAGATTTTTGAAAAATAATCACATGACATGAAACGTTGTTTTTGGGTTAAACACATTTTGGAAAATTATTTGTGAAATTATGTTTTTCTAAAAAGCGTTGTATTGTGACCCTATTATATATGATTATATATGAAAAGTGTATCATGTTTAATATTGCATATGGGGAAATGCATGAATATTGGGCATGGAAAAGAAAAGCATCTTTGAACACCTTTGATAATGGATTTCATAATTTGTGGTATTATTTGAAAATACTAAAGATGTTTTGTCTTAACTTGTATTATTTGGGAAATTGATAGAAAACCTTATTGCAAGGAATGATTTTAAGGACCTTGAGAATTTTATGGATATCTTGGTTATTGGACAATTTTATGAAACTACTTGGAAAGTAAACTGTGTATTTTGAATATATTTAATTTGTAAGCTTTTGATGTGATTTTACATTGTACCATGATATTGGTGATTACCCCGTCTTTGTGACAATGTTTGTGTGACATGTGATTACCTTGTCTTTGTGACGATGAGTCAGGTTAGTGTCTCTCACTTTGCATGAACCAAGTAAATCCTTGAATGTGTGGGTGAGGTTGTTGCCTATATGGCCAAAAGATCACATGCAAAAGGGGTACTGTATAGTTCGTTCTCCCCTGTTCCCCATGAGAGGGAGAGGTAAATCCTTGAGGGTGTGGATGAGGCTAGGCAGGGCTGATAGACCACATGCAAAAGAGGTACTATATGGCAAGTTCTCCCTTGCTGGCAATGGGGGGGGAGAGGTAAATCCTTGAGGGTGTGGATGAGGTTGTTGCCCATGGGGCCAATAGACCACATGCCAAAAGAGGTATATATCATGCTAGTGGTTTGTGAGTTCTGACTTGTCTCTATGGTGGTATAATGTCTTTGTGACATTTCCGTCTTTGTGGTGGCTTTTCATATGGCTTGGGTTGGCTTTTTAGGTTTTTGGAACAATGTTGTTATGCACACACTAAATATATTATGTGGTTTAATGATGATCCTTTTTTTTTTTTTTTTGAAACTTTGGGTGGCATTATATAATCATTCTTATCATGTTATTATTGAAAATGATCTTGTAGTATTCAATTAGAAATTCCTAAACTATAACATGCTTTGTAAACTATTTATCATCATGAAACTTGCATTTCCCCTCATCCCATTAATTATTCTAGGGGAATTACACTTTACCACCTTATACTATATCCTAGATTACATTTTGTATCATAAACTTTTTGAATGCAAGTTTTGCTCCCTAAACTATGACTCTTGTTATACTTTGCACTCCAACATTAAGTTTGCTGTTAATTTGGATGGAAATCCAAAGTTTAGGGTGTAAAGTGTAAACTAGAGTATAGTTTAGGATGGTAAAATGTAATTCCCCCAATTATGCTACTTATTGGGCTCTGTCTCATCCCATTCTTTCACAAACTTTTTTAGAGTAGGCAACGATTATTTTGAGACAGGTTTTTGTGTCTAGCAATAGTTAGACTTACTACTGATGGAGGTTCGATTTTTGTGATGGTGATCTTTAGATGATGTACATCCTAGAGTAGGCTTAAGTCACTCTTTTGTATCTAATAGTGGTTATGACTTTTATTTCCATTGATGAGACAAATTATTGATGTGTAATTATATTTATTCAAACATCCATTCTTTTGTGGCTAATGGTCCTTGTAATTATTGCATAGAACCCTGACTTACTTTGGGAGTAACTTTAATGAAATTATTATGAAAATTCTTGATGTTGGTACTTGGTATGAATTGTTTGGATTGAATTGTCAAAAAGGAAAAATATACAGGTATCTTTAGGATGTATTTCTCATGCTTTGGACCTTTTGGTGTGACATGCATGGACTCAAGTGTGATTAATTTCACATGTTAGCCTAATAGTTTATCAGCAAGTTTCAATTAACTAAACTGGTAAAATCTATTGTCGTCAAATAAGAGATTTGAGGATTTGAACCTAGCACACCATAAAATGAATAGTGTCTAAACCTAAAATAAAGAGTAATCATCATAAAATGGATGTTATATGTTGAAATTCTATTGTATCCATAAAAAAGTCTTTTTAATTCTATCTACAAGTGGGGATAGCATTTTAAATACATGTCTCTCCCCACTACAAAAAACTGGACCTATAGTGGCGTTTTCAATAAATGCTGCTATAGGCAAATCTATAGTTGCGTTTGGAAAGTCCTATAGTGACATTTTAAAAAAGGGTCTATAGCAGCATTTGTAAGACCAAGACCTATAGTGGCGTTTGACAAACGCCACTATAGGCCCCTGTAAGAGTAGGACCTATAGTGGCGTTTGATAGGCATTTGTAACAGTAGGACTTATAGTGGCATTTGTTATAGTGGCGTTTGACAAAGGCCACTACAGACTTTTTTTTTTTTCTCAGTTGGGTAGGGCCTATAGTGGCGTTTGTCAAACGCCACTATAGACACTTTTTTTTTTTTTTGGTTTGGTTTTTTTTAATAAGAGCTACAGAAGAAAAAGACCTATAGTGGCGTTTGTCAAAACGCCACAATAGGTCTTGGTATTACAAGGGCCTATAGTGGCATTTCGCAAACACCGTGAAAGCTCGAAAATGTGTTGAAAACACAAGAGCTGTTTAGATCCTCAAATTAAAGTTATGGCTCGATTGATTTTACACTAACTTATTACTAAGTGCGGAATATTGTAAATGCGAGCGGATAAACAAACAAGTTACTCTAACACATATTCATATAATCACAGCAGTAAAATAAAATGTAAAAGAGTAAGGAAGAAGAATGTAAACACAAATAACACGCCGATGTGTTATAAAAGAGGAAACCGAAGAACTTGACGAAAAACCTCTCCGCTGCCCTTCAAGCAGTAATCGATCCACTAGATAATTAGTTGGGATACATGAGTTAGCAAGAGGCTCTTCAAGCCTAATCTACCCGCTGTACCTAAACCCTCCAAGCTCGTACTCCAACAAGGCTTCTCAAAACTGTGTCTTGTCTAGCTCTCCGGATCTCACAATAAGCTCCATGTTGCCTTTGCCATCCTTGGCTTCTTCCAATGCTTTCCAGTAGCACCAAAACCTCACTTGACACTCTGAAAGAGTGTGGTAAGTGTTTGGGCCAATAACCTCTCAATGGTATGGAAATCGAGAGGTAGGAATTAAGGAAATCCACAGGCTTTTGTGTAGAAATATATGGGTATCATAATCTCTAACTCTCAAGGTCTTTGGCTAGGGTTTTCTCTCGGAAGTACTCCTTAATATTTGTAGGTAATGAGGGTATAAATAGTGTGGGTACAGAAAGTGTGTATCAGATAGTACAATCTGGCAAAACAGAATGTTTCATGGGTGTCTCGCGGGAAGGCCTTACTCGCGAGCTACTCGTGAAACACAGCTGTCTCCATCTATATTGACTCTTCGCATTCCAGTCATGTGCAAGGCACATGCTTCACTTCGCGGGATGCTTAGTCGCAAGATACCCACAAGAAATATTCTGGCTTTAATTGCTTGAGTCTTCATACTCTCTCTCTCTATCACACAACCCTTACAATCAAATCCCATAATAAATACAGGGTGCAAAAGATTGAATAAACTTACAATCAAATTTGGCACGGAATAAAAGCCAACAAAATACATATTTGTAAATCACAACTTTACAATCTCCCCATTTGGCTATTCCGTGACAAAACCCCTAAAACAGGCTCTAGACTTAAACATGAGTTTGGGAACAATGGCAAAACTCACTCACACCTAATCTAGAAACTGTGAAGCACTTGCTCGTTTATACCAATAACCTGAAACACTCGCACAAAAACAAAATTTTCATTAAGCTTATGACAAGTTGAATACAAGGTATGAACATAAGCAAGCATAGTGCGATCAAGTATGAAAACATCAGATATCATGTAAACAAAAACTTGATCAAACAAGTTCAGTCATTAAAGAATGACTACAATGAACATTAAGCAAGTAAGTGTTCATCAGGACATGCAAACAAAAAGTAATCACTTATGATCACTTGTATGTCCAACACACAACCAATGCAAAATATGAGAAGTATATGCATCTAGGAACAAGATCCTGCTAGGGCACAAGTGCATGATGTGATGAGAGCAGCAAAGCATAGATGATACTAAACATAACTCAAAGCACCATAAAGCAAAGAGAAAACAAGCATAAAGTAAAACAAGGTTTCCTCATAAAAGAATGTCTTCTCCCCCTTTGTATATGCATCTCCCCTATGACTTTCTCCACCTACGAATGTGCATAAGTAGAATTACTCCCCCTAAGAGTGTGCACATAAGTCATATAGAAATGATGATACAAACCTGTATACTCTCTGGTATACTCTCCCCTTTTTTGTCACGAATAGACAAAACAATCAAGAGGAAGGAGGAAAAGAAAAGAATATACGAGCAAGGGTATGATGCATGAGGGGTGCAAAAATCAATGAGAAAATGAAGCTCAAATGAAAAACAAAGACAACTTAAAACATGCTACAAAGCATAAAGTATACATGACATGCTAAGGATGATGGAACATGATGTAAACCTAGGCATGACATAGACACAAGAACATGTTATAAGAGTTAAAAGGTCTAAAAAGACTTAACTAGCATGAGTGAATGCAAAATATGTCAAGTGTTAGAGTGTGTGCAGTAAGGTGCATCTAGCGTGCAGTAAGGTGCATCTAGCGTGCATATGAGATGCATGACCAATGCATGAATAAGCACTCACGAGGCAAAGTGTATAAAATACACAACCAATGATTAAAACATGATAAACATGAAAAATTATGGTTATCCCCAAAGTTTGGTATTCATCAGAGTCCAAAACAACAACAAAATGCCATTTTTGCATTTTATCAAACACGTAGAGTGCACACACTACACATGTATGTTAAACAATGCATGAATACATGAAAATCTTGCCTAAATACATGTTATTTTTGCCACAAGGAGCCAACAACCAAAGAAAATCATCATATAAAACTAAGCCCAATCAAAAAGATTGACAAAAAATAATTTTTTCAACTCCCATTTAAAAAAATCCCAACTATAAACATAAAACCCCCCAAAAACATAATCTAAGGATCCAAATTGATGAAAAAAGTTAAAGATTACCTTAGAGATGTTTATGGAATGTAAAACACTTGAATTTAGTTGGATTTCGATATAGAATCATGAAAACAGAGGTTTGGGAGAAGATGGGAGACGTTTAGAACAAATGTCCCACGAAATGCTTTTTAAAAGTTGATTTGGAAATTTTCTTGGGAAGTTTCACTGGTTACATACCCGCAAAATTTTGCTAGTATCTCACTGGTAAGATTTACTCGCAAAATAGTAACGAAACAGCCGCAAAACTCTCTATGTAAAGTTGGAAAACTTGAGAATTGGACCATTTAACTCTCAACTGAGCTTACACATGAAATGGGTCACGAAAACACCCAGAAAACATGTTTTTCACACAAAAAAAAAAATTTGAAAAACATGGGTGATACAAATCACTTCCAAAAGCAAACAAAAAGAACAAAAATCTTTTTGGTTTGATCCACCTATGGTTGAGCACATGCATATCACATTTGAACATGTACAACCGCACAGATGAAATAGGCATTCATTGAACATTAAACTTGTGTGTTGTGTGTGTGGATCAAGTGTGGAATAGTTCTTAGACTAGAGTGAAGTTTCAATGATCAAGTCAATCAAGTCATACACAACTGATACGAAATCAAGTAGTCTATCTCAATTATAGAAATAAGCATATATGACCTCCCACAAGAGAATGATTACAAAATTTAGAAGCTTTTCATTTGTCTTCTGCATAATTCATGACATTTGATCCTTTTTGGATAATACATCTCTTTTTAAGATCAGTGCTTAAAATTTTTGATATTTCAGCATTGTGATTTAGCCTTTGGTTTTTTGAGAACCATACATTTCAATTTAAAAGGTCGCTTTCCCTTTTTCCTAGTCAAATACTAATATATACTGATATGTATGATAGGCCTTTGCAGCTCATAATCTCTTTTTCATTTTGAGATTTACATCTGGTGAGCTCTATTTGCCAAAACATAAAAATAAAAGTGGGAAGATATATAGGCACAAGTCTATGCAAGTATTAAGACAAATAAGACTATTGACCAATCATTCATGATAAGCTTGAAGATCTATTTACAATAATCACACATAGATTTCAAGATTTCTCCCACAAAGATATATATGCATACATAACAAGCTAAGCTCGTAAATGCACTACGCCATTAGTACGAAGGTACTAGGCTAAACTTATATGAGATATGTTCTCAAACATATACGATCAAACTTTTTGAATTTTTCACTTTTTATGAGGTTTTAGATTTTTACTCACACAAAACTAAAACATAAAAGTAAGATTAAAACAAAAGCAAAGCATACAAATAAATGCAAGATGCATAAAATTCAAGAAGATGTGACATTTAATGCATGAAGGGTCCTACAAAGATCGAAAGAATTAGATCAAGGACCAAAAGAGCAAAATCTTAACCATAGGAACCCTTCCTCATCCAAACACAATGATTGTTCGGAATGAGTGTCTTGTGAGAAGTGAGACGAGGGTTGGGAGAATGAGAACCGGAGATGCACATAGACAATGAGTTAAGAGCATTAAACACTTTCTTTAACAACATGTTATTATCACTCGAATCCGGTTTATCCTTTTTAGCACAACTTCTAAGAAGCTCAAGTTTCTCTTTTCTTTTAATTCTTTTAAGAGCTTGAAACTTAGAGCAATGAGGTCTTAGATGACCAAAGGCACCACAATGATGACAAATAATGTGTTTAGGTCCACTAGGCCTTTTGAGAAGGGATCTAACAACATGAGTTTGTTCTCTCTTTAACTTGGGGCATTGGGGTCTTATGTGACCTCTCACACCACAATGGTGGCAAGTATGAACAAACTTAGATCCACTCAATTCTCTAGGATGGGACCTAAACAGAGGCTTAGGCTTCAGAGCCTTTCTCTCCACTTTTTGATTTTTTTTGTATGGAGGAATGTACACCGATTTGTCCTTTGAGGTAGAACATACAATAGGCACACAATCGGGTACCACAACATGATTGTAACATATATTTTCTTCCGTTTTAGCAACTGGTTTAGCAATCAAACACTTGGCATGCATCTTAAGAGATTCATTTTCAGATTTAAGATCATCAACAAGTTTGTTAGATAAAACAAGTTTAGCATCCAGGTCCATATTCAAACATGCAAACTCTTTAAGTTTTTCAAGAGAAATTTCAGCAAGTTTTTTATATTTCTCAACCAATTTGTTGGATTCATTGAGCTTAGCAATCAAATCATCATTTTCACAAAATAACTTGCTCAAATCTTTATGAAACTTCTAAACCTTTTTCTTAAAGAGTTTGGTGTTAGGAATATCAACAACACCCAAAGATTCATGTTACATAGCATCACAATCATGAGGATCATCACTCATAGAAACATTTTCACAAACACGTGGCATGTTATATTCATCAACATCCAAAACATTCATAGAGGCATATAAAGCAGTATCCATGGCAAATAACACAGGGGGTCAAGGATCATACTTAGGTAATGAAACAAATACAAGTGTACCCGCTCTGATACCAATTGAAAGCTCGAAAATGTGTTGAAAAAACAAGAACTGTTTAGACCCTCAAATTAAAGTTACGGCTCGATTGATTTTACACTAACTTATTACTAAGTGCGGAATAGTGTAAATGCGAGTGGATAAAAAAACAAGCTACTCTAACACATATTCATATAATCACAGTAGTAAAATGAAATGTAAAAGAGTAAGGAAGAAGAATGCAAACACAGATAACACGCCGATGTGTTATCAAAGAGGAAACCGAAGAACTCTGCAAAAAACCTTTCTGCCGCCCTCCAAGCGGTAATCAATCTACTAGGCAATCAGTTGGGATACATGGGTTACCAAGAGACCCTCCAAGTCTAATCTACCAGCTGTATCTAAGCCCTCCAAGCTCCTACTTCAACAAGACTTCTCAAAACCGTCTCTTGTCTAACTCTCCGGATCCCATAACAAGCTCCATGTTGCATATGCCATCCTTGGCTTCTTCCAATACTTCCCAACAGTACTAAAACCTCACTTGATAATTTGAAAGGATGTGGTAAGTGTTTGGGCCAATAACCTCCCAATGGTATGGAAATGGAGAGGTAGAAGTTGAGGAAATCCACAAGCTTTTGTGTAGAGATATATGGGTATGATAATCTCTAACTCTCAAAGTGTTTGACTAGGGTTTTCTCTCGAAAGCACTCCTTAACATTTGTGGGTAATGAGGGTGTAAATAGTGTGGGTACAAAAAGTATGTATCAGATAGTACAGTCTGGCAGAATAGAATGTTTCACGGGTGTCTCGTGAGATGGCCTTACCTACGAGCTACTCGCGAAACATAGCTGTCTCCATCTGTACTGACTCTTTGCATTCCAGTCATGTGCAAGGCACATGCTTCATTTCGCGGGATGCTTAGTCGTGAGCTACCTGCGAGAAATCTTCTGGCTTCAATTGCTTGAGTCTTCACACACTCTCTCTCTCTCTCTATCACACAACCCTTATAATCAAATCCCACAATAAATACAGGGTACAAAAGATTGAATAAACTTACAATCAAATTTGGTACGGAATAAAAGCCAACAAAATACATATTTGTAAATCACAACTTTACATGCCATTATAGCCTAGCACCAAAAAAAAAAAAAAAAAAGTTAAGAAAAAGAATTCGGCACAAAAAAATAAAAATAAAAATAAAATAGGGAACCTATAGTGGTGTTTGGTAGGTCCAAAAAGTTTATATTCTACAATATTCCTTAAAAAAAAAAAAAGGATTAAAACTGAATGGCTATTGAGTTTCAGTGTAAACAAACGTCCACAATATTTTTACAATATTTTCACAAAAGATCATAAGTGGTTAGTTGTTATTAGTTCAAATTTGAACTTAACACTAAGATTACTTTTTTGTCCTAACAATAACAACCAGTAACAACCTGCCACTTAAGATTTGTTGTAAAAATATTGTGAACATATCATTCATCTATTTAAATTTATATATACATACATATATATATATATATATATGTAAAAAAAGCGTTAAAAAAATTACAAAATTTAAAATTCAAAACCCACCTAACCCCACCTAACCCCACTCACCTTACCAATCCATTTTCTCCACATCTAGCTAGCTTCTCCACTCTTTTTTTTTTTTTCCTTCTTTCACTCTTATTTCACTACACACCTGGATTTATTCTTTTCTCTTCCTCTCCATTTTGATTTTATTTCCCCTATTTTATTTGTGGTGGTGTTAATGTTAGTGGGTTTTGGATTTGAAGATGGTGTTGCAACTTGTTAATTTTGTTTAAATTTGTAAATGGTGCTACTGTTATGGGATTTGTGATTGAAGAAAGAGTGCTATTGTGTTTGATGCCATTGGTTGTATAGTTGCAAGTAAGTTTTTTATTTTTTATTTTATAATTTTAATCATTGTTTTGGTCTTTTACTTGATTAATTTTTGTGAATTCTTTGGCTTTTTATTATTGATAGGTATAGAGATCTCAAGTGTGATAATATCTTTGTTAATAGAACCCAAAAAGTAGTGAAAAATTCGAAATCTATTTGATGATTTCTTATTGCAGGTTGGTCTATGGCGGCTGAATGTGTTGGGGTAAAGTTGCTATATATATACATATATATATATATACACACATATATGTATGTATATATATATATCTTTTAATGTGAGTATATTGTGTTTGATTTTGAATTTTTTTTGGTGGGTTTGTGTTTTATTTTGAATTTTCTGGGCTATAGTGTTTGTATTTTGTATTTTTTTTTTGAATTTGTATTTTTTTGGATTTGTATTTTGCTGAACGTATTTTGTTTTATTTATGTTCTTTGTTTTGTTTTGTATCTTTTAATTTAATTACAATTTTAATTCAATTAAAAAAAAAAAACATTTGATAACCAAAAACATTTGAATTTCTTTTAGGTGGTTTTCGGCTATAGTGGCGTTTGTAGAACGCCACTATTGTACTGTCCCTATAGACCTATAATGGCGTTCTAAAACGCTGCTATAGCATTTTTTAAAATTATTAAAAAAAAAAAAAATTGGTCTATAATGGAGTTTTTCATAAAATGCCACTATAGCAAATGCTGTTATAGCCCTAATGGGCCTATAGTGGCATTTTTAATACCAATAGCAGCGTTTTACAAACACCACTATAGGCCCAGTTTTTTGTAGTGCCTCAATCTCCACCTTGAATGGGGTAGAATTTATTGTTCCCTTATGGCAAATAAGGTTGGGAATGGGGTTAAGTCCTTCCCCCTAAATGGGTTTGGGTTTGTGAACAGGGCATATTGGAACCTAGTTTATATTTAAAAATTAAGAATTATTTTTAAAAATATTTTTTTATAGGTATTTTGTGAGTGTGTGTTTTATGAGATCTTTTGATAAATGGGGCTGGGGATTGGGGTTAAATAATCCTTGCGCCCAAAGTGGCTTTGGGGTGGGATTGCCTATCAGGGACCTACCCTGTATATATTTAAAATTTTTAAATTATATTTTTTTTATTATTTATTTTTTTACTACAAATATATGTTCTTTAACTTTCAAATTTTAATATATGATGTCTTTTGGTGTTGTATTATTGATTTGATAATTTTATGATAAATATTTAAATTGTTTCTTCCAATCCTTTTGTAGTTTCTTCCTCAAGACTTTTCAAGTCTCCCTTACCCCACTTCTCATGAGTAGACAGCAACTTTGCTTGTATTGACCATTCGTGATTCGTGGTCATCATCCAACTAAAACGATGGAATTAACTATTAAGTAATGAATTTCGTACCCTAGTAACCTCTCCCTCTTCCTCCTCTCTAGTCCTCTTTTTCTTCTTCATTTTCTTGTTTTAATCTTTGTTTTCTTAGCCAATATTGTTGTGTTTTATTTTCATCAGATAGGCAATATTTTGTTAGCCAACAGAAGACTTTATCAATTAAACTAATTGAAACTCATGATAAAATATCTTACCCTTTGGTCTATTAATATTTATGTGATGTAAAATAGACAACTAATTCCTAGATCATAGCAAGTGCTGCAAGTCAAATAGCAAGAAATCCAAAAAGTAGGAGTCAACAGGTTGACAATGATGAAATTGCATGAAATTTGGTGACATTAGTGACCCCATCATTGATAATTTAATTATAATGTTTTTTAAAATGATATATGATTTTTTATTAACAAAATTATTTACTAAAAAATAGTACTCTAACATTAATAAGATTTTCATTGAGTGCTACTTTTCTTTTTAGAAGTCTTTTAGTTATAGGTCTGTAATAATATATAGCAGAAGAACATGGCAATTAATTAAAATATTTACTTAGTGTGAAATCACCATTTCGAAGACCCAACTTTTATTATATAATATATAATATTTAAATAAGAAATTTCACAAACTCTCTCATATCTAAATAAGTCATTATAGACTGTTGATTGAGTCAATAACTAGTTAAAGGTATTGAGTCTAGGTAGTTCTTTAGCGTGATGGTTAAAAAAACAATAAGTCCACATACGCAAACTCTCTCATAATTTTTTGCATTACTGCTAAGGTGACAAATTCTCAATATATGGTAAACAATAAATTGCTATCAACAATGGGCTCAAGGGAAATTAATAACAAATTACCACCTCAAACAGATGTTAAATTGTTATATATGATAGTTTTTAGACCCCTTAAAACCACAATTAGATTAACCTAGGTAATTAGCCAAGTGATTACTTAGTCAAATTAACAAATTTAGGTTAACACAAATATATCATATCAATGTATAGCAGCGGAAAATAAAAATACAACAATATGATAACCCAGGAAAACCAAACCAGTAAAAAACCTGGGGATGAATTAACCTAGCTATTCTCAAGGTAAAAAGCAAATCCACTAGAAAGAATCGAAGTTTTACAATAGCGACTTAGACCACTAACATCCTATTGCTACCCACCAATAGAAACTTACTGACATGACCATGTGCAAGCTCCGAGACCACGGACTCCTTCTTTCTTTGGCCATTGCAACACAAACACCCACGTTTGTGACTTTGAGATCCCACTCAAAGGTTTAGCAACACAAACTCTCCTGTTTGTGACTCCAAGACCACCCTTGAAGGTTTAGATCATCAACACCTTTGATGACTAGAGAAGATAGCAACTTCTACAACACCAGATCTTGAGATTCTTCAAGTAATTACATTGGTAGAAGACATAAGAGAGCTTTTGAGTACAAAACCCTAGATCTACAAAAGAGGAAGAAGATGCACTCTAATTTCTCTAAAAAAAATCTCAAAACCCCACCTAGGGTTAGCTTATAATGTCCTTTAAATACTGGAAAAAACGGCTCGCGATTTGGGCTTCAAATGGGTAAGTTATGACCTTTTTACGTTTGCTGATTTTGCTGATATGCGATTTTCGATCGATCGAAAATCACTAGCATCAATTGAGTATCAATCGAACCAAACAACTTGTAACTCATTTGTTTTTATCCCGAACTTGAGTTTTTTGTCTTGGGCTTCAATGTAGACCATTCTAAACTAACGAGACTTAGTTTTTGTCATGGTTTGCCAACATTACAAACTCAAAACCTAACAATCTCTTCCTTTGGCCATCCGTGACAAAACACACATACAACATAATGCCCATATATAATAAAATGCCCAAATACATCACCAATCCCAATCTATGATTCCTAACCTAGAAGTTGCAAGAAGAGGTAGAAGGTCTTGATTAGAATGTACTTGTCTTTCTTGAAACACTCAACAAACACATCACCGCATGTGTGGAAAGAAAGACATATAAACAATAATATGAAACAGATATAAAAACAAAAGTAAATTCTAACGCTCCCCCTAAGTTAGATACATCAAAAAGTTTTTATATTCTCCCCCTTTCAAAAACAAATTCAACTCCCCCTAAACAAAACAAACAGGATTCCCACATTTCATTTATTTCTCCCCCTTTTTGTCACATATTGACAAAGACAACTCAAACAAAGAGTAGAGTGACAATAAACATGAGAGAAAATAGAGAACCAAGGAAACAAAAAACAGTTCAACTCTATAGAAAATAGAGACAACTCCTTCTACGAAGAGCAACAACTCCCCCTAAGAACAACAAAGGTTTTAAAAAAAAAAAACTTTTCTCCACCTATAAAAATAGGAAAAACAAAACATGTTTTGGGAAAAACAATTTTGGGGAAAATTTAGGAGATGGGGAAAAATAAAAAGATACAAACCAAACTTAAAAACTAAGTTGAGGATACACATGAAGAAAAATATTCTCTCTTTCAATAAATGCAAACTTGACACTATGTGACCCATAAACAGTTGCATGAGTAGAGAAAATATTTGCAATTTGATTATCCATCATATCTCTTAAGAAAAAAAAAATTTATAGTTCACAAATAAAAATAGCATATACTAAAAGGTACATAACTCAAAAATTAATCAATTAATTTTTAAATCAAGTTGAGTTCCCAATTTAGAAAAGTGTATGCATGTTATGTGTGAAACAATGAGAGATATGACTACAAAACTGCAAGATGGATATAGAAAACAATGCAATGCATGTGAATCCTAAATATAAATGATGCATGAAAATAAATTTGGTCAAATACTTAAAAACTGAAAATTTTTCAGTTTCGATCGGTCGAGCATCAATCGAGCTAGGCAGATTCAAACCAAAATTTTTATCGCAATTTCGATCAATTGAGCAATAGATTCAATCGATCGAAAATTTGGAAAAATCAATTTTTTGAACAACAGAGCATTTTAATGCAGAAACTCCTCAAAGCACAATGTTTTATGAATAAAATGCATGAGTATGAGATGAAAAGTTTTCTAAAAACCCTTGAATTTAACCCAAAACTTCCAAAAACAAGATTTTCAATCAATTTGTCATCAAATCTCAAACTTTAAACACATTTTGCATCAAAATCAAGGAACTTTAATCTTGGATGGCCACAACAAGATCACACACAATATAATGTACCAAGTTTATCAAAGAGTAATTTGTGTAGTGTGTGCAACTAGTAAAAGCTTGAGATACATGTGAGGTGATATGTAAATAGAAATCAATCACAAAATCTACAAAATTCATCACATAGAATTTGAAAGAGACTATCACCTAATGAGTTACATCACATAACTCCCACATATCCTAAAAACCAAGCTTGCAATAATGTAAGTTTCTTGATTTGCCTCATATTGTACACACCAATTTTTATTTGATAAAAAACTTATTGAAATAGCGGGGATAATGTACACACCAATTTTATTTGTTTGATTTAGCATTAAGTCCAATAATGTACACACCAATTTTAACATTTAAACCGAGGCTACACCTTGTGTTCTTTTTGTGCATGTGCTACACTTTCTCGAGCACAAAATCTTACGATATGCACTAAGGTGTTCATAATTGGCTAGTAAACAGTGGTGAGATGGTTATTTATGCCCTTCTCAAAAGGTTCAAGTCTAACAGTGAAAGACATGTGACTTCAAGATCAAGACAAAGTGATCAAAAACTATAAACATCTCCCACACAACATGCACTACAAAGCTCAAACTAGTAAAGTGCAATAAAAGAAGTTCATCCAAACTAAACAAGGTACATAAACATGTATGTAAAGATAATATGGCCAATCCTTGATTATAAATCCAAGATGTGAAATACAAAACACAAAAACTTTTTGGTAAAAAAAAAATTATGACCGAAAACAAAAAGCACACATTATGCTAAATGAACAATGCAAATGCAATGCATGACAGTGCTTAACTAAGCTATAGAGGGTACACAAACAAGAAATATCAATTTCTTAATTAACCCTTGAGTACATGTACAAACTAGTACACACTCATACAAAATCAAAAATAGCTTGGCACTTATAACACATACTATTCAAGTTTCTTCATAATGTCAAGCATGTTCTAAATCAAGAGAGAGATATCATAATTTGTGTAATCCTCAAGAAAAATAAAACTAGACACAAAATAAAATATTTTTGTCTTTTTGAAATTTTCAATGTTTTTGGATTTTTTTTTTTAGAAAAACAACCGAAAAAAAAAAGATGTCCACAAATAATTGAAAGAATTAAATCAGGGACAAGTCAGCAACACTCACCTTGGAGAATCTTTTCTCACCCATATAGCACGAGTCTTCAGCTTTGTAGGTGAAAATCCATGAGAAGCAGAGAGTATTTAAGGGATTATACCAATCCTCTGAGAAAGACTAAAATCCTGCAAATTCCTTTCATAAGCTAACAAGCTCAAATTTTTCAAAAAAATATGAAACAATTTATATGGACTTATGGCAGGATAAATATCATCACAAATCCTAGACTGAAACACAGAATGCTTAAATTTCAGTTTATGACAATTAGGATGAATGTGATCGGAGACACCACAAAAAAGACAAACATGAACAAATTTAGGAACATCAGTATTCCTAACAACAAATCTAGTTTCCAATTTTGGTTTTTGCCTCAACAAAGAACAATTTGGTCTAATATGACCAACAACACCACAAAGGTGACAAGTAGGCATAAAAACAGATTTATTATGCTCTCTAACAGTAGGTTTAGACATAGGTTTAGAAACTTCAGCATCTACATCAGAACTTTTACCTTTGTCTAACCTAACAAAGCAAGCCTTTTCTTTATTATTCCTCTTGAAAGAAGGGATATAAACTTTTTCAGTTATAGGCTTAAGAGAAACAGAAATACTTCTGTTATCAACAGCAAACTTGGTACTAGTCAAATTTTCAATTTTATCTTTATATTCAACTAACTCTTGTTCCAAGCTTTTCATCTTCTCATCTTGAGAGGAAATTTGATTTCTCAAAAATTCATTCTTTTTATTAGATTCATCTAATCTAACAATCAATTCCTCAATTTTAACTCTTCCTTGAATTTCTTAGCAATTTTCATAGACTTCAATAATTCCTTACAGAGTGTTTCATAGGCATCACTAAGATCAATAGAAACATGATCAGAAAGACACTTCAAATTATTCATGACAACAGAGGTTAAGGATCAGCTCTTAGATCAAAAGATCTAAAACAAAAGAGCTACCTGCTCTAATAGCACTTGATAGTTTTTAGACCCCCTAAAACCACAATCAGATTAACCTAGGTAATTAGCTAAGTGATTACTTAGTCAAATTATAAATGTAGGTTAACACAAATATATCATATCAATGTATAGCAACGAAAAATAAAAAACACAACGATATGATAACTCAAGAAAACCAAATTGGTAAAAAACCTGGGGAAGATTTAACCTAACTATCCTCAAGGTAAAAAGCAAATCCACTAGAAAGAATCAAAGTTTTACAATAGTGACTTCGACCACTAACATCCTATTGCTACCCATCAGTAGAAACTTACTGACACAACCACGTGCAAACTCCGAGATCGCAGACTCTTTCTTTCTTTGGCATTTGCAATACAAACACCCATGTTTATGACTTTGAGATCTCACTCAAAGGTTTAGCAACACAAACTCTCCTGTTTGTGACTCCAAGACCACCCTGAAAGGTTTAGATCATCAGCAACTTTGATGACTAGAGAAGGTTGCAACTTCTACAACACCGGATCTTGAGATTCTTCAAGTAATAACACCAGTAGAAGACATAAGAGAGCTTTAGGGTACAAAACCCTAGATCTACAAAAGAGGCACAAGATGCACTCTAATTTCTCTAAAAAACTCTCAAAACCCCTCCTAGGGTTAGCTTATAATGTCTTTTAAATACTGGAAAAAACGACTTGCGATTTGGGCTTCAAACGGATAAGTTATGGCTTTTTTACGTTTGCTGATTTTGCTGATATGCGATTTTCGATCGATCGAAAATCACTAGCATCAATCGAGTATCAATCGAACCAAACAGCTTGTAACTCATTTGTTTTTATCTCGAACTTGAGTTTTTTGTCTTGGGCTTCAATGTAGACAATTCTAAACTAATGAGGCTTAGTTTTTGTCATGTTTTGTCATGGTTTGCCAACATTACAAACTCAAAACCTAACAATATATGAAAGGTTTTTGATAAATTATTAATTCTTCCATAAACTAAAACTTGAGATTTTAAATAGGAGATAGATAGATGAGATTTTAAATGGTAAAACTTCGTACTTTAATATTATGTTAAAATATATTATCCCAAAAAAATTAAAATATTGAAAAATAATATATTTAATTATTTAATCATATAATTCTAATAGTTTTTGTATAAAAAGTTTATAATTTTAACGTTTTAAACTACTTTTCTTTAAGAAGAAAGTTTTAAACTACTTTTAGCTTTTTCATTTTATTTTATTTAGAAGAAGGCTAATAAAATTATTAAGAAAAACTGGCTACAGTGGATTAAAAATATATCATTGAGGTATGGATGAATATTCTTCATCCACACCAATAAAATATTAATTAACCTAGTTACTAATAAAATATTAACCTAACTAAGTTGTGAGTTATAGAATTTTGTTGTTGACATGTATGGGAGAATTTTATTGTCACATCAGCTACAAGATGGCCAACCGATCCCAGCCCACCGATCCAAACCTAGCCGGTTGATCCACGCCGATCCAACCTCCAAAATCCAAAACCCAACACCGGTGAAAGCTTTGAACAAGAGAGATGTGAAAGAGGGAGTGAGTAGGGAGGAGCTGTTGTGAGAAATAGAGAGAGGAACTGAGAGTCAGAATGAGAGATAGAGAGAGATGAGAGACCGTGGAGAGAGAAAGGTTTACACATAAAATATTAATATACCTTTTACCATTGAGCTACAGTGTGGTTCTACATTTAGAACCGCACTGTAGCACAATTGTTTTTTATTTTATTTTTTTATTTTTTTAAAGTAGTTACATTTTACAACATCTAATGGAGGGGGCATTCTGGGCTGAATGGTTTCTATAAGCTTAAATTTGGCATTTAGCCATTTTGTTGCTGATGCTCTTATGTATAACCGAAATTCAAATTCTGATGATCCTGCTTATAATTTCACTTAACACACTGAATCTCACTCAACTGAGATCTTTGTAGTAGCACTTGAATTCTTTCTTTTGAACTTGAACCTCAATGACTCTGGGAAATTATAATTTAGATGAAATTGAAATTTCCCCATTTATCAATTCCAAGACAAAATGCATTAAATAGACTCGAGACTTTTTTTTTTTTTTTTTTTTAAATAAAAATTTTTTGAGAGAAGACTTGAGAATGGCAATAATGAAAACTAATTTTCAAATTGATCCTGAGTGTCTAACAATTTCCCACCCTCATGCTGTCTAATGCCTAAATTTATTGGCTTTGGCCCAAAAAACTTTTTAGTGTGCTCCCTAACTCTCCCTAGGTTTAGAGTCAGCTTACACATTTTTCTTTAAAAAAAAGAAAAAGAAAAAAAGAATAGACTTACACATGGAGGAAATTTGCCATTTAACATTTTTTTTGGAACAATTTAGTTGTCTGGTTTGCAAAACTATTTAGTTATCAATGAAGAAACTCGAGTCTCTAAGCCTCGAGTTCCAAGTGTGGGTTCTTCTTATGCGTGCATGGGTGGGTCCAGATCTCCTCAGTCTGCCTTTTTCTTCTTTCTCTATATGCTTTATGGAACTTGAGTCTCCCAGACTTGAGTTTCTTCACTAAACTCTAGCCTCTAAAGCTTGAAATGCTAATTTACTAAAATGTTTTAAAAACTTGCTAGCAACTAACGAAATAATTGCTAAAATCATGTTAAATGGTAAATTTCCCCTTGCATACCCAAACATATAATTTTAATGGTTTTTTTTTTTTTTTTTAAATGTTAGGTAAATTTCCTGCCGTAGAGTGTGTTTTTTTTTTTTTTTGGAATAAAAATCAGCCTTGATATATTAGTTTTGGTTTGTGGTTCGTTTAATATAGTTCTTTCTTTGAGCAAAAGGTACAAGAGTATGTCCACTTCTTCAAGCTGCCTTGTCAACCAAAAAGCAACCAGAGTGCTTGCATTATTGATCCTATTGTTCTTTTTTCTTTTTTAAATTGAACCACTGTCTGGCAAAAAAAAAAAAAAAACAAAAAAAGAAAAAAAAGAAAGAAAGAAAAGTGAAAGTGAAAGCATTTGTAGCATTATGGTTCTTCAACTTTAGGGATTTCAATTACAAATTTCTCCGGTGTGGTATATGGTCCGCACCTACTTAGATCCGGCAATTGCACTTCAATACGTGGCAAGGC
Source organism: Quercus lobata (assembly GCF_001633185.2). Taxonomy (NCBI): domain Eukaryota; kingdom Viridiplantae; phylum Streptophyta; class Magnoliopsida; order Fagales; family Fagaceae; genus Quercus; species Quercus lobata. The sequence continues at coordinate 66,723,237 of NC_044905.1, forward strand.
ATTGTACTCAAGAGGCTGCAAAAAAACAACCTAGCTTTGGTGATTTGACCCACTTCAGCCCCACCTTCTCACTTAAAAATCTAAGAAGCTCTTTATGTGATGTACTTCTGTTCCAAAATGTTGGACATGATTGCCCCATCTCACCTTTCTTCCTCATTAATCATGACCCCGTGGCCTCCATCATCAGCAATTTCTTGCAACTCCTTTGCAAACTCAAGAGCCCTCAACACTTCAACCATTTTGGGTCTTTGATCTCTAACTTCACACACACATTTATATGCGATATTTGCATACATCTTCAAAGACTCTGGTGATATTTGATCAATCAGACGAGGATCAATGATCTTGTCAAGTGTACCTTCTTCAAAGCACGAATGAGCCCAATATGCCAAACTTTGTTGCCCATCATTTAGGCCCATATCCACGGCTTGTCTAGCACACAGCACCTCAAACAACACCACCCCAAACCCATAAACATCAGACTTTACAGTTAAATGGCTGGTCCAAAAATACTCAGGGTCCATATACCCAAACGTTCCCTTCACATCAGTAGTGACGTGGCTCATTGACAGTCTTGAAGGGCCCAATCTTGAAATCCCAAAGTCCGAAACTTTGGGTTCCCAATTTTGGTCCAAAAGAATGTTGCTAGTCTTGACATCGCGGTGTATGATTGCGTGCTCCTCACCTTCATGAAGGTACAATATTCCCCGAGCAGCACCAATGCAAATCTCCAACCACTGCTTCCATGACAATGGAGGATTATCTGTGTTGTAAAGATGATCATGCAGTGCTCCGTGAGCCATTAACTCATATACAATGATCATGACCCGTTCATCATTGCAGTAACCTATCAAAGATACCAGGTGGGGGTGGCGAAGCCTTGAAAGCATTTCGACTTCTGTCTGAAATTCGCGAAACCCTTGACTTGAAGTTGGCCCGAAAACCTTGATCGCAACTGGGGTGTGTTCATGATCGATGTAACCTCTCAATACATAACCACAGCTGCCTTTTCCAATGATAAGGTCCCGGTCAAAGTTGTTCGTGGCAGTCTTGATTTCTTGGAGAGTGAACCGACGGCCGACAGCTTGTAGAATTGGCGGTGTTTCACTTTTGATGGACTTTGTTCTCATCCTTCGCCAGATAATTGTTAAGCCCAAGAGAAATATGACAGATATAACACCTACAGTGGCTTCAATTAAGATTACTGATTTTGTGCCGCTCTTGGAATTCTTGTAAGGTAGTGGTTGTGGGGCAGGTGATTTGAGCGGGGAAGGGGAAGGGGGGTGTGGAACTTCAGGATTGGGAGTCGCGAGATTGGCATCAGAGTTATTCAATTTGAACAACTCGAGACCATTGAGGATAGCATCAGAATAACCAGAGCTTGAATTAGCATTAGGACGAAGCTCTATAAAGAGAGGGCTCTTACCATTACTCGTTTTATTTGGTATCATCACAACATAGTCCCTATATACCGGAATGCCTTACCCACCGCTCCAAGTGATAACATCAACAGAAATCTCCAGTGTCTTATTTCTTATTGAAATTCGGAACCCATGGTTACTTCTCTGCTTTACCTCCGGTTGGATTTTGCAGAAGTGGAGTCTTACGAGGTATTTGAACCCCGAGTCCACTGGCAATCTCCAAGTAAGATAACAGTGATATGTTATTCAACCATCTAATTGGCTTTATTCCGTGCCAAATTTGCTTGTAATTTAGCATTTAGTAACCCTGTATTTAGGTGAGTTTGATGTAAGGGTAGTGAGTGAGATAGAGTGAAGTTTGCTCAAGAGTGTGCAAGAAAACAGAGACTCGCGGCTGGGACTCGCGGGTGACTCGCGGCTGCAAGCCGCCAGAAGCAGCACACGTGCCAAGCATGCTGGAAGATGAATAGTCATGCTAGCTGGAGCACTACAGGACAAAACAGGACAACTGGCCATACGGTTATCTCGCGACTGGATCTCGCGACTTAGTCAAGCCGCGAGGTCAAGCCGCGAGCCACCCCTGTTTTGTAAAACCTGACGTTTCACATTCCTCTCCCACTCCAGTATAAATACCCCTATTACCCACGATTGAAAGAGAGCTTCCGAGAGAATTTTGAGAGAGAAACCCTAAAGAAAAACCAGATTGTTTCACCTACAATCTCTACCTTAGAGTCTCTTCAAATTCCTCAACTCTCTTCCTCTCCATTGTCAAATCCTTGAGAGGCATTATACCAAACCAGGCTCTCACCATCATCATCATTGTAAGACTGCTGTTTGGATTTTTGGGAAGCAGTTAGGAAGGAACCAATCTTCATTGGTTGATGCTACGGTCTAGTAGCGGAATCCAGGAAGCTAGAAAAGAAAAAGGTTCGGCGCAACCTCGTTGGAGCAAGAAGTTTGGAGGGCTTAGGTGCACTGGGTAGATTAGGCTTGGAGGGTCTATTGCTGTCCTTGTATCCCAACTGTATTTTCTAGTGGATTGATTACCGCTTGGAGGGCGGCGGAGAGGTTTTACGCTGAGGGCTTCGGTTTCCTCTTCGATAACACATCGCGTGTTGTCTTTGTGTTTGCATCTTCCTTCCTCTCTATCTTTGCCTTTATATTATCTGCTGTGGTTTTATTTTGTTATGGCTTAGATAGTTTTTAACCAATTTCATATTATAGCATATGTTAAGTTTTCGCACACTAGTTGTTTGACATATTGCTTGAATTGGTTAAGTTGTAATTTGGGGCTCTAAACGTTCAAAGGTGTTTTGTACATGTTTTTGAACTTTCAATTAGTATTAGAGCAGGTACACTTGTTGTGGTTTTATTACCTAAGTGTGATCCTAGACCCCTGTGTTGTGGCTGATTGTTTTGGATTATGCCATGCTGAATTGTAGCTTAAGTGTTTGTGAAAATGACTCTATGCATATGTCTGAAAGGTGTCTTACTGATGATCTTGTAGAGTTGTTAAAAACTAAGAAACATGCTAGAGTATTTGTTCACATGCTGGAATATCTTGAAAAACAGAATCATGTCTTATACAATAGCATATCTGAATCTAAATCATTGATTAAGAAATATAAAAGAAAGAATAGAATGTTGTGTGAGATGATTGAGAATCTGAAAATGAAAAATCAAACTGAAAGAAGCATGAAAACTGATGATGAGTTTGTGTTTGAAGATCAAGAATGTCTGTCACATGTGAACCTATTTGTGCATACCTCATTGAAGGTGTTTAATGCATGTTTATGGTATCTTGACAGTGGGTGTTCTCGCCATATGACAGGGGATAAGTCTCTGTTTAAGACACTCAAAGAAAAGGTCGGTGACTATGTGACCTTTGGTGATGGAAGTCATGCTCAAGTCCTAGGCAAAGGAACCATTGAGATACCTGGTTTGCCGCTGTTGAAAGATGTGCTGTACATAAAAGGGCTGAAGGCGAATTTGCTGAGCATCACTCAAATTTGTGATGATGATTTTCTGGTACAATTCTCTAAGAAGGGATGTTTGATCATCAATGAAGAGGGGATTCAGGATTTGGAAGGAAATCGGACTACAGATAACTGTTATGGAATAGTTCCCACGACACCCATATCTTGTAGAAGTGCTCGTGTGGATACTTTGGAGCTGTGGCATCACAGATTTGGGCATGCCAACTTCAAACAAGTAGCAAAAGTTTCAAAACTTGAAGCAGTCGAGGGACTTCCTAAGTTTGGAAAAGTGAAGAAGACCGTTTGTGGTGCGTGTCAAATGGGGAAGCAAACTAAGGCAAGTCATCACAAGGTGAATGTGATAGCCACCTCTCGGTGCTTGGAGTTACTTCATGTTGATTTAATGGGGCCTACCAGAACTGAAAGCCTAGGGGGGAAGAGATACATTATGGTTATTGTGGACGACTACTCAAGATACACTTGGGTTGATTTCCTTAGAGAAAAATCAGAGGCTTGTGAGAGGTTGGAGATTCTGTGCAAGAAACTACAAAACGAAAAAGGGATTCCGATAGCCAAAGTTAGAAGTGATCATGGGAGGGAATTTGAGAATGCAAGATTCGAGTCCTTCTGTGAGAAGAATGGAATTAAAAGAGAATTTTCAGCTCCCAAAACTCCACAACAAAACGGAGTGGTAGAGAGAAAAAATCGTGTGATTCAGGAGATGGCAAGAGTCATGTTGCTTAACAAGCAAATACCTCAAAGATTTTGGTGAGAAGCTGTCAACACCTCGTGTCACATTGGCAATAGGATTTTCTTTCGAGTTGGTACAAAGAAGACTGCCTATGAGATATGGAATGGGAAGAAGCCAAAAGTGAAGTATTTCCAGGTGTTTGGAAGTAAATGCTATATCCTAAATGATCGAGAGAATCTTGGGAAGTTTGAATTAACATAAAATCAACCAATGGTCAATCCAACATAATATAGGATACTAAGGATATAGTATGCAGACTTTAGAAAATTTAAACGATGTTAGGTTCTAAGACTTTAGGAACTAAATGTATTAGAAATTTATTATGTATTATGTTGGCAAACCATGATCAAAATATAGAGTCTAGGTTAGGCTCTCTCAAAGTGTGTTTATGTGTAAAGTTGGAATCGAGTGATTGCAGAATTTACAAGACTAAATTTGTAAGGCTCGATCGATCGAAAATTAGACTTGATTGATTGAACCTCGTGCAGATTATTTTTTCTACAGAATTTCCAACTCAGCCCAAGCCTGTTTGATGTGTAAGGTTTTATGTTTTACTCCAAGTATAAAAAGAAAAACCTAGCTACATTTTAGAAGTCTTTTGATGTTCTGTGTGTTGAATCTCTTGTGAGATCTAGAGGTGTTTACCTTTATACACACTTAGGGTTATCAAGATCAAGATTCATGTTAAGAACTTGGTGATCGCTTCAGTTGCTACATAAAGAATTTAAAGAAGATCTAAAACCTTTGAGTGGAGTCTCAAAGTCACAAGTGGGAGTAATTGTGGTTGCAATTGATCAAGGAAAGAAGTAGTCCGTGGACTCGAAGTTGTCACGTGGTTGTGGTAGTAAGTTTTCTACATGAGGTAGCAATAGGATGTTAGTGGTCTAAGTCTTATTGTACAAACTTCAATTCCTTTATAGTGGATCTGTTTTACCTTGAGAATAGCTAGGTTAAATCCTCCTTAGATTTTTTACCGGTTTGGTTTTCCTGGGTTATCATATTGTGTGTTTTTTATATTTTGCATTACTTACATGATATGATTTGAATGTATTAACCTAGATTTGAATAATTTATCTAAGTAATCACTTGGCTAAATAACTAGGTTAAACATCTTGTGTTTTAAGGGGTCTAAAAACGTACAAACGAAAAGAAATTTAAACAGAGCAAGTACATCAATTTGGATATGATAAACTTTTGGTAATTGTTAAAAGTATTTGTCCATCAAAAATTTGATAAAATAAAATTATACATACTTAATACACACACGCACACACAAGATTTTATTAGAATTTTGCCCCCTAGGCCTAACATAGATTTGCCAATGCAGATGCCATTGTAACAAATTTTGGAAGCAAGACTGAGTTTACTGAAAGACTCCCAGTAAGCTAACATGCGAGGCCACCTGTGATAAACCCAACTGGTTGTCCTGATATGATGGGACTAATGAACTAAGAATATAGGCAGAATCTTTCCTATATTTTAATTATTCTGCTTAAATAAAATACTTATAGCCCTCTCAGTTACAATAATGTGTACTCTTCAATATAGTCTTGTTGATGGTTTGGCTTTTGCTAATTGTTGGGGTTGTGATTCGGAGAACTAAAAGTGACATAAAACTATAGGTTCTACTAGTCCACAAATATTGTGCAGAAACCCATGTTTTGCAAGTTTTGAATTTTGACCTCAATACCTTTTACTCTTATCTGTAAATGGTCACATGCCCTGATTGACTTAATCAACCTATATGGCTAACTAATGTACATCATAAAGAACAATTCTACTAACTAAATGAATCCTTTTAAAAGAACAATGGGCAAAGCAATACAGGGGATCCACAATACATAGAAAACCTCAAAAAAATTTCATAACTTAAAAACGAAGCACAGCAAAATAAAAAATTAATAAGAACCTAGGCTACAAAAAAAAAAAAAAAAATCATATTTTTTTTAGGGTTTGAACCTATCATTTAAGAATCCAATCAAAACTCGTGAAAATACCAAAATCTAGCAAAATCCATACCAAATCAACAAAACCCATACCAAATCAAGTGATTGATATCCAAAAAATAACTCAAACCCATTAAAATTTCAGAATTCAAAATTTGGGGAAATAACAAATCATAAAAGAACACACCTTGAGGTTCAGTGCGGCGCTGTATGTGGTGGGGTGGAGCTTCGGTACAGGGAGGAGGAAATGAGATTTAGGATTTAGGCGTTTAGCTCTTCAGGTCTGTCTTGAATTCGTCTTTAAGGATTGTAAGGTTTAATTGAGTTATGATTGTGAGTGCTAATGTGTATTGATTTTTCAGCAAAGTGATGACGTGGCGTTTATTCATTGGTGGTGTAAAACCTCACTTTTATGCTAGCTTCTAACCAAAGATAATCTAAAAAATAAAAAATAAACCATAGTGCATGGTTAACACGAGTCAACCAAATAATAGCCACTAGCACACACACATGCCACAGAGAGAGAAAGAGTATGAAACATTAAAATTTTAAGGCGAAAATACACTTTTGGTCCCTACATTTTGGGTAAATTCCCATTTTGGTCTCTAAATTGATTTTGCTACTAATATAGTCCCTAAAATAAGAAAATCAATTCTATTTTGGTCCCTATTGTCAACCCACTAATGGAAAAACTCCTATGTGGTAGAAGGAGTGCACTGTTTGTAGACATGGTGCTGATATGGCCATTAAAATATTATTAAAAAATATTTGGCATTTTTAAAATTCCATGTCAAATTTAAATTAATAAAAAATTAATTTTTAACAAGCTAGGTCAAAAAATAAATAAAATAAACATTAATCTAATTAAATTTATTTTTTTCATTTTTTTTCCGTAAGAACATACATCCACAAGCCCTAAAAATTTCAAAACCAGAAAAATTCACATCTGGTTGGACATTGGAATCCTTTGATCTTAATTAATTATTTCTCAATCTAAATGAAGAACACACAAGTAAGAAGAGAAAACAAAATCAAAAGCACTAGTACTAAAACATTCATAGATTCAAACACACATAGACAGCTGCAGTGTCAAACTCAAACACACACACACCGGTATTAAAATCTGAGCCTAAGATGATAGCAAAAACCCAGATTGAGTAGAAAAAAAAATCGATAACAAACTTTGCAACCAAAATCACAATGTTATTAAAACTCTCCATCTCTTTCTTAACATATACCCAAAAAGTGAACACATAGCAAAAACCTAGATAATGAACACAAAGCTGGGTCCTTTAACAAGTTATACATCACCAAACCCACATACAACAACCCACAATTCTTCAATCACCAAACTCACTTTGAAACCTAGAACCTAGTTGCCGCCAGCCATGCCATGATAACAACTAAATCAATACAAGCTGCCGTTTACCAACACCTCCCTCTCTAATTCTCTCACTTCTGTGACTCATCCAGCTACCAACCATCTATATTTGTTTTACAACACCCACCAACAACTGATTTGTGTTTCACAACACCCTCCAACAACCGATCACAACCCGTGAATCCAAACCAATCCACAACCACCACCAATCTGGGGTTTCACAACAACACACAACGCCTATCAACAACCGATACAAAACCCACGAATCCAATCGACCCATCGTCCAAACTAATCTCCCCGCCTTCACCCAACCATAAAAGCTCTATGGTCAAGCTTGAGAACCTAATCTAGACCAAGCCCCATTCCAAAGCACTCAATTGGCTGGGAGAGAGAAAGATCAAAGTGTTAGGACATATGTGATTTACCTATTAGGAACATATGTCACTATTTTATGTAATTGACTAATCCTTTGACAAAATGCACTTTACTTGTATTTGGGTAGATCTATGATGTATTTAATACTTCAAGAAACACATTGTTTAAGTCTAGTATTAAAGCCATGAAGATTGGACCAAGAAAAAAGTGAAGAAAAGTTGTTCACTAAAGTTGGACAGATGGCTCGACACCTGCGGATAGATAGCTCGACAGTTGCTCGACACCTCTCGACAGCTAGGCTATCTATCGAGCTCTTCAGTTGATTGTTATCGCAATCTCGACACCTTTCAATAGCTGGTGGATCGATCGAGAAAGCTCCTGTCTCCTCAATAGCTGTATCTGTCGAAGTTTAAAGCTCTACACCTCCTTGACACCTCCTGATCGATCAAGGTTACGAGAATTCAGATTTCCAAATCTGATTTTCAGCCCAAGTTTTTGTATTTGTGTAGGGTTTCTTTTCTCACAACCCTAGACCTATATAAAGCTTATTTTAAAGGCCTTCACATAAGAGAATACAAGGAGAACATATGCAAAAGGTGACCGATGCCTTATTCTCTCTAAAAGAAGTTACTGCGCATTTGCGCCTTAGGGTTTTGTAACCAAGTGCTTCTTAATCTTCATTGTTGATGAAGTAAAGAACTTTGCAGCCAACAATCTTCTTCTAGTTGGTGATTAAGTTGTGTACTGGGATCCTCGCAATTGGTTAGTCACGTACTGGGATTCATGCATCAAAGGGTAGCGTTCATATATTGAAGAGTTCAGAGGTTCTGAAGCGGTAGAAGGTTTCTGTTGTGAGTTCATCTGCAGGGATTGTAGAGTCTAGGGACAAAGGTTTTGTACTAGATCTGAAACTTCTCTTTACTATAGTGGATTGCTGTAAGGTTGAATTTAATCAACCATCTTGTTGGCTTTATTCCGTGCCAAATTTGCTTGTATTTCAGCATTTAGTAGCCCTGTATTTAGGTGGGTTTGTTGTAAGGGTAGTGAGTGAGATAGAGTATTGAATGCTCAAGAGTGTGCAAGAAAACAGAGACTCGCAGCTTGATCTCGCGGGTGACTCGCGGCTGTAAGCCGCTAGATGCAGCACACGTGCCAAGCATGCCAGAAAGTGAACAGTCATGCTAGCTGGAGCACTACAGGACAAAATAGGACAACTGGCCATACGGTTATCTCGTGACTAGATCTCACGACTCAGTCAAGTCGCGAGGCCAAGCCGCAAGCCACCCCTGTTTTGAAAAACCTGACGTTTTACATTCTCTTCTCACCCAGTATAAATACCCCTCATACCCACAAATGAAAGAGAGCTTCCAGAGAGAATTTTGAGAGAGAAATTCTAGAGTAAAACAAGATTGATTCATCTATAATCTTTACATAAGAGTCTCTTCAAATTCCTCAACTTTCTTCCTCTCCATTGTCAAATCCTTGAGAGGCATTTTACCAAAACCTTGTTCTCACAATTTCTATTACTGTGAGAGAGCTATTTGGTGTTCTAGGAAGCAGTTAGGAAGGAACCAATTTATATTGGTTGATGCTATGGTCAAGTAGCGGAATCCGGGATGGTAGAAAAGAAATAGGTTCGGCGCAACCTCGTTGGAGTAAGAAGCTTGGAGGACTTAGGTGCACTGGGTAGATTAGGCTTGGAGGATTTATTGTTGTCCATGTATCCCAACTACATTTTCTAGTGGATTGTTTACCGCTTGGAGGGCGGCGGAGAGGTTTTACGCCGAGGGCTTCGGTTTCCTTTTCGATAACACATCGCGTGTTGTCCTTGTGTTTGCATCTTCCTTCCCTTTTATCTTTGTCTTTTATTATCTGCTATGGGTTGTGATTTTAATTTGGTTTAGATAGTTTTCCAATTCTGTTTTATAGCTTTTGTTCATTTTCCACACACTAGTTGTTTGACATAAAGCTTGAATTGGTTAATTTGTAAATTGGGGGTCTAAACGTTCAAGGGTGTTTTTACATTATTTGAAATTTCAATTGCTTTTCGGGAAGGTTTCCCCCAGGTTTTTTATTGTGAAACTAGTTTGTTTCATTGGTTTTTCTTGGGTTATCATATCTTGTCTTATTTATTTTTTCGCTGCATGATTTTGACATGATATTGATGTTTGTTTGTTTTAACAAGTTTTATTCATAATAAATCTAATTAATAACTTGGGTTTAAAACTTGTTAATTCTATCAACCAGAGTCTAAATTTCCCAACAAGTGGTATCAGAGTGGGTACACTCTGATTGGATTAATTTTCTGAGTGTGATCCTTGACCCCCGTTGTCATGGAAACTCTTGATTGCTTTGATTTGCATGATCTTGTGTTGAATGATGATGATGATGTTCAAGATGCCTATTGCAAGCTTTATAATTTTTGTATGATATCTCTTGAATGTTCTACAAAATTAAAAGCTAAATTTAAAAAGGTCAAGCTTGAAAAGGATGATTTGATTGCAAAATTGGATGAAGCCAATAATTTGAATGAGAAATTTAAAAATCAAATTTCATCTCAAGAGGAAAAAATTAAGAGTTTGGAAGAGCAACTAGTTGAATCTAAAACTGAAGTTGAAAATTTAACTAATGCCAAACTTGTTGAGCCCAACTCAAAAGATTTTTATATTCCTCCATTTAAAAGGAAGAATGAAGAGTTGAAGGCTAATATTGCTAGGATAGACAAAGGTAAAAATTCTGATGTTAACGCTGAAGTTTCTAAACCTATGTCTAAAACTCCTCCTAGGTTGAATAAAAATTTTGATTTTGTCCCCACTTGTCATCATTGTCATATTGTTGGTCATATTAGGCCAAATTTTCCTAAGTTGAGGTCTCTGTCAACCTCTAAGGTTAGACCTCCCTCTAGGAAGCATAGCAGTTCAAAAACTACTCATGTTGTCACCATTGTGGTGTTTCTGGATACATTCGTCCTAATTGCTTTAAGTTGTTTTCTCATAAGCAATTGTCCAAACGGTCACAAGTTTCCTCTCATGGACGTACACCTTTGTTTGGAGAGTTATTAAAAGCTTTGAGCTTTTTAACTCAATTTCAGGAGAATTTTAATTCTTCTATGTCCTTTAGTAGACATATTAGGACACGTGCCTTTTCATCTTCACAGCCAAAGACTCGTGCTGCGTGGGTGAGAAAGAAGCCTAAGACTTAATTGTCTTTTCTATTTGTCCTCTGCTTTAATTCTTTCTATCTAAAGCAGGATTCTCTTTGCTTGTTTTCTTATCTCTTTTGGAATTATGCTTTCATGCATCTGCACCTTTCTATCATGCCTTCATGCATATGCATATTTCTTTCATGCTTTCATGTTGTTTGTCTTTTTTTGTTTGGTTGTTTAGTTTTTATTTTGTTTTGTTTTCAAAATAAAAAGAAAAAGGAAAAATTAGAAAAATACAAAAACATTGTGTGTTTGTGTACATTGGTACTTTTGTACCTTGGATGGCCATTGAAAAAATGTTTTCTAAATTTTGTATCTCCTATAGCTTAGATAAGCATCTTTATGCACAACTAAGCAAGTGAGCTTTGTGGCTCTTATTTGTGATGAGTAAGATTAAGTTATCTCTTGTACTTACCACTCGTATCACTCTTTTTGACGGGTAGGACTAAAAAATCCTAAGAGCAAGGCATAAATAACCATCTCACCACTATTGCCCGTCAATCATAATATGAAACCTGTATGCTTCGGCATAGCAAAAGTGTAGTGCCAATGACATTTGTGTACTTTGGCATAGCAAAATTGGAATGTCAAATGCTTACCATCATTGGGTATTTCTTTTCTCTCTCTTATATGCCCATGCATGATTTGCTTAAAAGAAAAATATGCAAAGAAAATAAAAAGCTAAAAGATCAAAATGCTTTAAATATGATTGCAAGCGTGTATTCTAGGAGATGTTGGAGTTATAGGATGTACCTCGAATGTGATAGTCCCTATTAAGCAGTTATGATTGTGTGTGAGTTAAAGTGATTTTCTCATATCTCAAATCATCATAATATGTATACACTTATGCAATCTTGCGATGTTTTTCACACACAACATGTAATATTCTTTGCTACTCTTGATGCATGTTGGGTACAATGTGATTTGGCCATCACAAGGTTTTACATGTGTTAATGTATGCTCACTAAACTGTTTTGACTTGTTTTTGAAATATAAAATTGGTTAGACTTGTTTAGTGTGTGTGTGTGTGTGTGTGTGTGTTTTGCATCCTTCTATTCTCTTGTCATCCATAGCATCTTGTTTTATTACATTCATGCATTTATATGGATTTCTTGTGCCCCCTTGATCATCCTTGATCATTTTTATGTCACTCGGGTGAAGCATTCTACCTTCTTGTACCCTTTGTCAATCATGACAAAAAGGGGGAGAAATTGTGGAGACTCTGTGGTTTCTTTTTCTAAGATTCTACATGTTAGGGGGAGAAATACATGCCTCTATAAGGGGGAGATGTGTTTCATTTTGCTAAGGGGAGTGCTTACTTCCTTATTCTTGTACACCGGTCTTGTGACCATGTTTACATACATTGTGCATATCTTTGATATATATATGATGATGTATATTTTCTTCATCTACCTCTACATGTGTTGTTTCTTTTCTATCTTTATACACATCTTTCTACGTGTATGCAATCTATTATTTCTGTCTCACACTAAGATACTTTGATGAGTTTTGTTTAAAGTGTTTTAGAAATACAAGTTGTCAAAGTCTTCCTTGCCATAAACTCTTTTCTTGCAAAGTTTTTCAAGAGTTTGTATTTGGATAGATTTTATTGTATTCAACAAGTGAATATGAGTTGAGTGATTTATGACTTCTCTCTTATGTTCATTTGTTTGTTGTGGTTTTGTCACGAATTGCCAAAGGGGGAGATTGTTAGGACATATGTGATTCACTTGTTAGGAACATATGTCACTATTTTATGTAATTGGCTAATCCTTTGATAAAACGCACTTTACTTATATTTGGGTAGATCTAGGATGTGATTAATACTTCAAGAAACCTGTTGTTTAAGTCTAGTATTAAAGCCATGAAGATTGGATCAAGAAACAAGTGAAGAAATGATGTTCACTAAAGCTAGACAGATAACTCGACACCTGCGGACAGATAGCTCGACAACTACTCGACACCTCTCGATAGCTAGGCTATCTATTGAGCTCTTCAGTTGATTATTATCGCAATCTCGACACCTCTCGATAGCTGGTGGATCGATCGATAAAACTTCTATCTCCTCGACAACTCCTCGATAGCTTCTCAATAGCTGTATTTGTCGAAGTTTAAAGCTCGACACCTCCCGATTGATCGAGGTTATAGGAATTCAGATTTCCAGATCTGATTTTTGGCCCAAGTTTTTGTATTTGTGTAGGGTTTCTTTTCTCACAACCCTAGACCTATATAAGGCTTATTTTAGAGGCCGTAACATAAGAGAATATAAGGAGAACATATGCAGAAGGTGATTGATGCCTTATTCTCTTTGAAAGAAGCTAATGTGCCTTTGCGCATTAGGGTTTTGTAACCAAGTGCCTCTTGATCTTCATTGTTGATGAAGTAAAGAACTTTGGAACCAACAATCTTCTTCTAGTTGGTGATTAAGTTATGTACTGGGATTCGCGCAATTAGTTAGTCACATACTGGGATTCGTGCATCAAAGGATGACGTTCATATATTGAAGAGTTCAAAGGTTCTAAGGCAGTAGGAAGTTTCTGCTGTGAGTTCATCTACTATAGTGGATTGCCTTTCGGGAAGGTTTCCCCCCAAGTTTTTTATTGTGAAACTAGTTTGTTTCATTGGTTTTCCTGGGTTATCATATCTTGTCTTATTTATTTTTCCGCTGCATGATTTTGACATGATATTGATGTTTGTTTGTTTTAACAGGTTTTATTCATAATAAATCTAATTAACAACTTAAGTTTAAAATTTGTTAATTCTATCAACCGGGGTCTAAATTTCCCAACACAAAGAGAGGGAGAGTGAGAATTAGCAAATACCTATAGCTTAAAGTGGTTGTTCATGGAGGGCTCTAGATGGAAGGAAGGGAGAGAGTCTGTGTGAAGGGAGAGGAAGAAGAAGAAGAACATGTTTGGGGAAGAACTTGATATTCCGAAAATTCTCTAATGAAAAAAATGTTTTAAAATTTTAATAAAAGAAACTCTCACTGCATCAAGAAAATTAATTTAATTAGAATGAAAAAAAAAATTTTGAAAAGTAAAAAAAATTAATTAGATTAATGTTTTTTTTTTAATTTTTTTAAAATTTTTTTGACTTGTTTTTTTTTAAAAAAAAATTAATTTTTTAATAATTTAAATCTGACATGGCATTTAAAAATGCCAAATAATTTTTTTAATATTATTTTAATGGTCACGTCAACAAGCAGGGCGTTCCGCCTACCACCTAAGAATTTTTTGTTAGTGGATTGACGGCCAAGACCAAAATAAAATTAATTTTTTGTTTTTAGGGACTATAATACTAGCAAAATCAAAATAGGGACCAAAATGAGAATCAGTCCAAAATGTAAGGACCAATAGTGTATTTTTGCCAAATTTTAAATATACTAGGCAACGATATTACCATATGGAGGTTATGGGAAATTATTTTATAACCTTTGAAGTGCATCTAAAAATACTTGCGAGTAAACTAGTATATTCAAATGTAAACTTCATATCAAAATCACACGCAGACAATCTCAACGACTAAAGTATAATCATGAACTATGAGTTCTCTGTACAACTTGCATATATTATGTATAAATATACATATATGGACAATTTAATTTGAAGTTAGTTTTTAGTACTATACTACAATGCGTTTTGACAAACAATTTCAGCCTTAGTGCAGAAGCATTAGGTCTCTCTCTCATTCTCTAATCATGTAAGGTTGAATTTAATCAACCATCTTGTTGGCTTTATTCCGTGCCAAATTTGCTTGTATTTCAGCAATTAGTAACCCTGTATTTAGGTGGGTTTGTTGTAAGGGTAGTGAGTGAGATAGAGTGTTGAATGCACAAGAGTGTGCAAGAAAACAGAGTCTTGCGGCTGGATCTCATAGGTGACTTGCGGCTGCAAGCCGCCAGAAGCAGCACACGTGCCAAGCATGCCAGAAGTTGAAGCATCATGCTAGCTGGAGTACTACAGGGCAAAATAGGACAATTGGCCGTTCTGTTATCGCGCGGCTGGATCTCGCGACTCAGTCAAGCCTCATGGCCAAGTCGCGAGCCACCCCTGTTTTGAAAAACCTGACGTTTCACATTCATTTCTCACCCCAGTATAAATACCCCTTATACCCACAAAAGAATGAGAGCTTCCAGAGAGAATTTTGAGAGAGAAACCCTAGAGTAAAACAAGATTGATTCATCTACAATCTTTACATAGAATCTCTTCA
The DNA here is from genome assembly GCF_001633185.2 of Quercus lobata. Classification (NCBI taxonomy): domain Eukaryota; kingdom Viridiplantae; phylum Streptophyta; class Magnoliopsida; order Fagales; family Fagaceae; genus Quercus; species Quercus lobata. Next base: position 66,738,504 of record NC_044905.1, read on the forward strand.
AATTCCTCAACTCTCTTCCTCTTCATTGTTAAACCCTTGAGAGGCATTTTACCAAAACCTTTTCTCACCATATCGATTACTGTGAGAGGGTTGTTTGGTGTTCTGGGAAGCAGTTAGGAAGGAACCAATTTACATTGGTTGATGCTATGGTCAAGTAGCGGAATCCGGGAAGCTAGAAAAGAAATAAGTTCGGCGCAACCTCGTTGGAGCAAGAAGCTTGGAGGGCTTAAGTACACTGGGTAGATTAGGCTTGGAGGGTCTATTGCTGTCCATGTATCCCAACTACATTTTCTAGTGGATTACTTACCACTTGGAGGGCGGCGGAGAGGTTTTACGCTGAGGGCTTCGGTTTCCTTTTCGATAACACATCGCGTGTTGTCCTTATGTTTGCATCTTCCTTCCCTTTTATCTTTGCCTTTTATTATCTGGTGTGGGTTGTGATTTTAAATTGGCTTAGATTGTTTTCCAATTCTGTTTTATAGCTTTTGTTCATTTTCCGCACACTAGTTGTTTGACATAAAGCTCGAATTGGTTAATTTGTAAATTAGGGTCTAAACGTTCAAAGGTATTTTTACACTATTTGAACTTTCAAATCAATTTTAGCATGTACTTATTCAATAAACACAACATTTTCGATAGTTCATAAAAAAGCAAAAGCCAAGCTAGTACTAAGAAGTGCAAACCTAGCCAAGAAAATCTAGGTAATAGCCTTGAAAGTGGATGGATATTTAAGCAATGGATAATTCGATATTTAAAAAGATAGTTATTGCAGTTAATCAAGGTAAACAAGAAAAATTTCTTATTAAATTTGAAATTGCTTATTGATGCTATATTTGGACAGATAAACTTGGAGTTCAATGGAAAAGGGTTAAGCAAGATGGATATTTGCGATGTGTGGTATGTATATCTGACCAAATCATGGTCTCTAGGTATGAAAAAAATTCAAGCAAAAGGCTAAGCAAAGTATACTGTAAGGTTGTTGTTAATACCCATTTTAACGACACATTTTTTCCACAAGCTCAGTTCATGTATTATATTTATATTTTATTCTTTTAAGCATGGCAAGCCAATGCAACTTATTGGAAAAATTGAGGAAGTGTAGTTTGGAGGATATAGGTCAATTTCCTTCAGACTTTTTGTATAAGCCCAACTCAAGCGTGCTACCAAGTGGGCGAGGACATTGGTAGCACATCAAGCTCATGGAGGAGGTCTTATATCCTAAATTTCCACCCCATAAGAGCTTTTATACTCTGACTGACTATGGTGCAAAGTTTCTGCCCTAACCCATTTTTGCCTTTAAAACATAGTTGGCTCTCATTGGCCAACTCTAGTTGCTAGCCCTTACTTAGGTGAGCCTCCCAAGAGTTTGAAACAACTGAAAATGAGGAGTTGATGGGGGTTTAGTCAAAGTTTTCCTTAATTATGCATAAAGCAAGCTAATTCTTAAACCCAATTAAAGCAAATCTAAACTAAATATCAATTTAGCGTTTAGGAGGTCCAAAGCCTCTCTCCTTGCCCAAAACTAGTCACTAAGAGCACCTAAAACTCAATATAAAAGGCCCTAATTAGATTCAAAGCAGGCTAACCACTTTTGACCCTTGGAGTTGAAACTTTAAAGCAAAATCTCAAAGCCTCTCTCCTTGCCCAAAACTAGTCACTAAGAGCACCTAAAACTCAATATAAAAGGCCCTAATTAGATTCAAAGCAGGCTAACCACTTTTGACCCTTGGAGTTGAAACTTTAAAGCAAAATCTCATTTAGCTAGCTAACATTCTCACAATTCTGAAGCTTAGGGTGAAATATGGGTACAAGAAAACTTTCCCTCTCTTCCTCACAACTTCTCTCAATTTACTCTTTTTGCTGAATGTGGATCGAAGTTTCAAACCTATTGTTTTTATGTATTTTTTTGCACTTTTTTTTTTATTAAACTTAAAGTAAAAACTCATTCAACCAGGATGCATTCTCACAATTCCGAAGCTTGAAGGTGGAAATATGGGTATAGGAGAACCTTTCCACTCTTCCTCACAACCTCTCTCAATTTTCTTTTCTGGTTGACTCTGGGTCAAAATATCAAATCTATGTACTTTTTCTACATTTTCTTGTATTTCAACTCATTTTGATTTCTCTCTTGTTAAAGCACCATTAACCTCTACTCACTAAATATTGGAATTTTTATCTTAATACTCTCCACAAATAATCACTCCTAAAGAATCCAAGGGGAGATTTAGGATGTTCTTGCATTTTTGGCCCTTGTTGCAAAACGTCCTCGACAACTGTCAACATGTCATATCAATTTCATTACAGGACTTATAAAAAAAGATGAGCATATTAAGATCATGCCCAAACCTCCGAGATGAAATCTTATGCATAAAGATATACTATACACAAGACCCTTTGAAAAATGTTATAGCACCATGTGGATGTTCAATATCACTCTTATAGCATATTTAAAAAAGGGCAAACAACCTAAGCAGCAATTTAGAAAACATTTGTTGGCAATGTTGAGCATCGAAGATGATTAAATCAAATTAACATGTACAAAAGAACCATGATACACCCATCATTACAATATCTTTTTGCAAGACATTGTGTAACAACATTGAACAATTTCACATAAAAAGTTCAATTATCTACATTTCCAATTGTTAGGGATATAATTTTACGTAACTAGCTAATCCTTTGACAAAATGCACTTTACTTGTAATTGGGTAGATCTAAGTTAGGTTTAATACATCAAGAAATATGTTGTCCAAGCATATCAAGTGTTCGTATTAAAGACATGAAAATTGATCCAAGAACCAAGTGAAGAAAATCTATTTCATTAAGTCTCGAAAGATAGCTTAATAGATACTGCTATTGAGACTAGATGAGAAGCTCGATAGATGGCTTAATAGAAGCTCGATCAATCAAGAGTTACGATTTTCAATTTTCCAGATCTGAAATTTGGCCCAAGCTTATGTATTTGTTTAGGGTTTCTTTTCTCACAAACCTAGATATATATAAGGCTTATTTTAAGAGCTGTCACATAGGGATATAGAGACCAAGAGCTTTATTTTCATTGTGAGAAGCTATTGCATTTGTATGCCATAGTGTTTTGTAATCAAGTGCTTTCTGATCTTCATTGTTGATGAAGTAAAGAACTTTACAACCAATAACATTCATTCAAGTTGCTAGAGTTAGTCATGTACTAGGATTCGTGCAAGATTGTTAGTCACAAATTGGAGATTTGCGCATCAAGGGAAAGAAGGCTACTACAAGATCAAGTTTAATTGGGTATTGAAGCAAAGGTTCAACTGTAGGTTGGTATTTTGGGATATTCCAGGGTAGTGGTAAGATTCCTTATACTTGTAACCGCTTAATTGTTGATTAGAAGATTCTTGGGAGTGGTGACTTAAAATCATCTAGTGGGATTTTTGCCTTGTGAGAGGTTTTTCCTGTTTGTCAACAAATCACTGTGTTAATTTAATTTCCACTACATTTAGTTTAATTAATGATTTGTTGGTGCCTTTGATTTGTATGCAATTTAACCTAATTAATCAACTTGGGTAATTGCATTAATTAACTAGGGTCAAGCTTTCTTAACCCAACAAGTGGTATCAGAGTGGGCACACTCTTATTAGGTTTTAATCTTTGCTGTTTGATTCATTGACCCTTATTTTAATGGATCGTGGGAAATCCCTAATTATTCCTCCTTTATTTGCTGGTATTACTATGCATACTAGAAAGTACACATGAGAGCCTTTTTTTAGTCTTTAAATGAGAAAGTCTAGCTTGTAGTTGAAGTAGGTTGGACTAAACCTAATGATCCACCAGCATCATGGGATGATACTAAGATCAAGGCTGCACATTTTAACAGTAGAGCATTAAATGCTTTATTTAGCGTTGTGACCAATGAGGAATTCAAGAAGATCTCCTCCACTAACAATGCAAAGGAAGTATGAACTATGCTTTAGAATACCTACGAGGGCACAAAAGCTATTAAAAACTCCAAACTCCAAAGGCTCACTACTTGCTTTGTGGAAATAAAGATGGATGATGATGAGTCATTTGATGAATTCTATGCCACGTTCAAGGACATAGTGAATTTAGCTTTTAATCTTGGAGAACAGATTCCAAAGTCCAAAATTGTCAGAAAAATTCTCAGATCTCTTTCAAAGAGATTTCATACCAAGATCACTACCATAGAAGAATCAAAGGATCTTGACTTTATTCCTTTGACAGAACTGATTGGGACTTTGCAAACTTATAAACTAGGTTTATTAAGGGTTGGCAAGGGTAGCAAAAGCAAGAACGTGGCTTTGAAGGTCAAGAATGATGATAACGATGAATTGTCTAAAGATGAGGACACTAAGTTAAAATCATATATCACAAGACAATTCAAGAAGTTCATCAAGAATGCAAATGTCAAGACAAGTAACAAGGATCACAAACAATCTGGATTCTCTCAATTCAAGTTCCAAGACAAAGGCAAGAGAGAATTCAAAGATGCTGGTTAAAGCAGTAATGTTCCTACTGGGCCAAAGTGCTATAGATGTCAAGGATATGTACACATGAAGTAAGAATGTCCCACATATCTCAAATTCATTGGCAAGAGCAAAGCCCTAGCTGCCACCTTGAGTGATATAGAACTAAAGGTAGATTTTGATAATAGTGATCAAGAGGGAATAGTGAGTGCTTTTATAGCTACCATTGAGTCTCTTGAGGAAGCAGTAGAACTGGTTGATGAGGAAGAAGACTTGATGGAATCCAAGTTTGAGAAGATGGATGAACAAGATGACATCCACATTGCCTACTCTAAGTTGTACAAAGTCTCCAAGAAGCATGAAAAGCTTTACAGGTTAGCTACAAGGAAGTTAAGTGAAGTGGAGTTAGAATGAGATGAACTCTCCACCAAGGTTGATGAAGCCAATCAAACCATTGGAGCCCTGAGATTTGAAAAAAACTTTATTGCTGAAAAGACTAAGAAATTGGATGCAAAATTGTTTCAAGCGAGAGCACAATTGGAAAGAACCTTAAGTACCAAGCAGGATGAAATGCTCAACTTCTAGAAGTCTGCATTTGAAAAAATATGTCTCAGGTATGATCATTCTCTCTCTTCTTGTAGTACATCTTCTAATACTTTTGTAAAGTTGTGATTTCCAACTAGCTTGTGTTGGCTTTAATTTCATACCAAATTTGATTGTAATTTCTTCAATCTTTTTTCCTGTATGTATATGGGTTTATTTGTAAAGGATGAGTGTGAGAGATCGGCGAAGAATCAAGCTTCAAAACATGAACTAGTGCAATTCGTGACTAGCTTGCGAGTAGCTCGCAAGAAGTAACCCACGAAAAGTCTACATGTGAAGCACATGACAAAACGCTAAAGAGTCACGCCAGGCTATCAAGTTCGTGAGTGTTTCATGAGAAGGGCCATCCCGCGAAGTACCTTCGAAACAATATGTTTGGCAAAAAGTGAAGTTTCTTTACCAAATTCTTTACCCACACTATAAATATCCTCATTATTCACAAATTATAAGGAGTGTTTTCAGAGAGAAAACCCTAGCAAATACAAATGAAAGTCAGAGATTATCATACCCACAATCATCTACACATTTTCTTGTGGTTTTCCTCAACTCCTACCTCTCCATCTCTAGATTCTTGAGAGGTTGTTAGCCCAAAAGCTTACCACAACATTTTTGAGTGTTAAGTGAGATTTTGGTGCTGTTGGGAAACGATTTCCACTTCGAGGGTTGCAGAGAGGTTTTTCACCAAGTTCTTCAGTTTCCTCTTAGATAACATGTCTTGGTGTTATTTTGTGTTTGCATCTCTCTTCCCTACTCTTTAAGCTTTCATTTTATTGTTGATTGTGGATGAATATGGTCAGAGAAGTGTTATCGATTCATTGCGCATATTTACTCTTATTCCGCACTTTGTTTAAGTTAGAGTAAAAGTAATCTAGCTGTAATTTTTAATTGAGGGTCTGAACAAGCTCCTGTGTTTTAGTACAAATCCAAGCTTTCAGCTTTTAATAGAGTCATTTTTGTCCTTCCTGCTAATAATGATAATTGTGAGGTGACTGAACCTAAAACTGAAAATGTGAGTAAGGATAAAGATGATAAAGGAAAATCCATTCTGGGAGCACCCTTTAAGGATGTTAAGAAAGAGACTAAGCAGAATAATCATCACTTTACTAACAAGAAGTCTTAACCAAAGAAGCCATGTTTTTGCCATTACTATGGAGCATCTGGACACACTCGTCCAAATTACTATAAGTGGTTAGCCACTTAACCAAGTAATAGTGTATCATCTTTTGGGAGCCAAAATCAACTCCAACTCTCTTTAGCCCCTTTTGGAGAACTTCTTAAGGCTGTCATGTTAATCTCCAACTTCAATGGATTCAACTCTCATTCTTATCCATCTAAACAAAGGTTTATGCAAAAAAAAAAGGTTCTCCATCCAAGTCTCCCATTTGGAAGGAAAAAGATTCCAAGTGATTCTTTCACTTTATTGATCTTATGCATGGTTGGTTGTTGTGGTTTGAGTTAGTCTAGTTTTTGATGTTTTGTTTGTTTGTTTTAAAGCTTTGTTTTTTATGTTTCTTTTAAATAAAAAAGTAGAAAAATACAAAAACAATGTGTGTTTGTGTGTATTGGTACCTGTGTACCTTGGATGGCCTTTGAAACAAAGTTTCTCAACTTTCTATCACTTGTAACTTAGATGAGTACTTCATGCACAACTAAGCAATGTGAGTTTTGTGGTTCATTTATGTGATTTGTATGATTTCGTTGATCTTTTATCATCCATATCTTAATCACTCTTTTTGACGGGAAGGACTAAAATATCTTAAGAGAAAGGCATAAATATCCATCTCACCACTAAACTCATCAATAATACAACATCTATGTGCAATTCATGAAAGTCGTGCTTAATAAGGTGTAGCACTTACATAGCAAAAACAAGATGTTTGGCTTACATAATTGTGTATTTCTTTGTTGTCTCTCTCTCTCTCTCTCTCTCTTATGCCCATGCATGATAGGCTTAAATGAAAAAAATTATGCAAAGAACATGAAAAACAAAAAGAATCAAAATGCTTTTAAATATGGTTGCAAGCATATTTCTAGGAGATGTGGGAGTTATAGGATGTACCTTAAAGGTTATGGTCCCTATTAAACAGTTATGATTTCATGTGGATGTATTTGATCCTCTTATATTATTACTCTTCATATAATGGAGTACTTATTCTCTCTTGCAAAAGTTTCACACACAACACGTGTACTCTTTCCTACACTTGATACTATTTGTATAGGTACAATGTGATTTGGCCATCACAAGGAATACATGTGGTAGTATATACTCTCTAAATTGTCTAAACTTGTTTTTGAAAATAAAATTGGTTAGACTTGCTTAGTGTGTTTTAATCTAGGAATGCTTTGCATGTAGAGTTAATGATGTGTTTGAGTGCTTATCATGCTTCTTGGTTGCTTGTTTTGGTGTCTATATTGATTGCTTTCATCTTGTGCTGTTTTTCCCCCTTGAAAAACCTTGTTTCAGGCTTCCTGATAAATGCTCGATACCTCTTCAATAGAAGCTCGATAGCACCTTGATACATGTCTCTTCTATTGAAATTTCTGGGTTTGTTCTTGATACCTCTCTATAGATAGCTCGATCCATCGAGCCAATTCTTAGGAGTCTCTGTTTGCTCAATAAATGCTCAATACTTTTTTGATCTATCAAGCTACGTTTTTCTATATATATTTGAGGTTCGACCCGAATCATTTCGAACTTAAATATCTTGATATCTCTCTCTTCTCTCTCGATCCAAACCACCCTTTTTCACCAAAATCCTTCTTCCCATCATATTTTTGGCCTCTATCAAGATTCAATCCTCTGGTAAGTGGTCTAAATCTCTTGTTTTTCTCATTCCTCATCCATTTCATGCATTCAGACCTAGGTTTTCAAGCTTTTGGGAAAATTTTTGGGTTTTTGAGTTTTTTGTTAAATCTTTGGGTTAGGTGTTGTTGGTTTGTTCTCACATGCTTATGCATTGCATTCTCTAGCATTATAATAATATTTTCATGCATTCTAGGTTGTGTGCTTGATTAAACAATGTGAATATTGTAGTTTGGATTGGGTTTTTGCCCATGATGCAATTATTTTTGCACATAACATGCTCATGCATTATCATGCATTGTATTTCTTTCTTTCCTTCTTTCCTGAGCCTTGTCTTCTGTTGTGTTCTTTTCTATTCTTTCTCTGTCTAGTTTCCTGTCTATGGCACCCAAGAAATCTATTCCTTCAAAGAACACAATATCATGTTATGGTTTTTCTTCATCTTATTCTCCCTCTATTCTTGATTTTATGAGATTCTGTGATGAGAAGGCCAAACAGGACTTCTATGATAACTTCTCTGACCGGGCGATTCATTTAGAACCCCAGGTCATTTTGTCTGATTTTCTAGACACTCCTCTTCTCGGTGTGTTTAACTCTCGGGGTTGGGCTTCTCTTTGTGAGATACCCAAGAGGTGTCCCGGTGTGTTCATTCAAGAGTTCTATTGTAACATGCACGCCATTGATACCTTTGTGCCTAGGTTTACTAGGGTATTCCGAGGTACACGTATTGTAGTCACCCCGGAGTTCATTTCCGAGGTACTAGGGTAGATCGTCCGGACTACCCTAGACACATTCATCTTCGTTTTATCACTCGAGACAAGATGACCTCACTATTTTGTGAGAAAGCCATGGTGTGGGGAAAAATTCTAAATTTGTCCACAACTGAGTTTGCTAAGGGTCCAAGGATCCTTAATATGGTGATGACCTTTGTTCTCACACCACGGTCACAATATAACACTATCATTGAGCCTCGTACTCATTTTCTTCTTTTTCTAAAGGAGGATCTTCCTATAGATTTTTCTTCACACATGATAGAATCTATGATAGATATCTATCTAGACATTGCTACACGTGATAAGCTCAATTTTCCTTTAGCTATCACATGCATCCTCTCAAATGTGCACGTCACATTTCCTCCCTCTACTCATTTCTATGCCATGGGTGTCATCAGCAAGGAATCTCTTCGGAGGAGTGATGCACAACTGGCTACCAAGCGGCCTTGTATAGAGTTTACTTCAACGGATGTTGCCCCTGCTTCTCAACCCTCTTCCTGATTTGCTCCTCCTTCTTTTTCTTCTTATGGAGTAGAGGTCTCTTTCGCTGCCATCATGTATCAGCTTCAACTTATGCATGCTAATTTTGGTAGTCATCTTGACCATATTTCTGATGAGATGTGTCAGATGAACACCAATATTGGTCGCATCGCTCGCTGCCAATCACGCCCTGGGTGGTTTTACTCCTTCTCCCATACTTGAGCCTCTTGAGGAGTCTTCTTCGGATGGTGGAGATGGTGATGATGATGATGCTTTTGGCTCCGAGATTGATGATGCGATGGCTGCCTCTCAGTGAATTACCCTTTGTCACTTGTGACAAAAAGGGGAAGTAGTTTTGTATATGAGAGTAGTTATGTTGTTAGAGGGAGAACTAGCATAGGGATAGACTAGTTAGGGGGAGAGTTTATTAAGTGATGTAATGAGGTTTTGTTGTATATTTCTCACTTACATGTACCATGGTCTTGTGACCACTTTTACATACATTGTTGTACTTCTTGATATATATATATATATATATATATAAATATATATATATATATATAAATATATATATATATATAAATATATATATATATATATTTTTTATATATATATATTTATATATATATATATGATGTATGTTTCTTCACCTTTATCTCACATGTGTTGTTTCTTTTCTCTCTTTAAGCACATGTTTCTTCTTTTATATAACTTTTCTACATTTCACACTTGATGCCTTGATATATCTTGTTTAAGTGTTTCAGATAAGATAGGTTGCAAGTCTTTCATGCCATGATCTCTTTTCTTGCAAAGTTTTTCAAGAGTTCATAGTAATAGTTAGACTTTTGTACTTTTGTGTAATCGTTATGGAGATTGTTGTTTTGTACTTCTCTCATAATTTTGTTTGTGGTTTTGTCACAGATTGCCAAAGGGGAAGATTGTAAGGGTCATAATTTTATGTAATTGGCTAATTCTTTGACAAAATTCACTTTACTTGTAATTGGGTAGATCTAAGTTGGGTTTAATACATCAAGAAATATGTTGTTCAAGCATATCGAGTGTTCATATTAAGGACATAAAGATTGATCCAAGAAACAAGTGAAGAAAAGCATTTTCATTAAGTCTCGACAAATAGCTTGACAGATACTGGTAACGAGACTAGATGAGAAGCTTGACATATGGCTTGATAGAAGCTCGATCTATTGAGAATTATGATTTTCAGTTTTTCAGATCTGAAATTCGGCCCATGCTTATGTTTTTTTTTTTTCCTCACAATCCTAGACATATATAAGGCTTATTTTAAGAGCCGTCACACATGGATACAGAGACTAAGAGCTTTATTTTCTCTATGAGAAGCTATTGCATTTGTATGCCATAGTGTTTTGTAACCAAGTGTTTCCTGATCTTCATTGTTGATGAATTGAAGAAATTTGCTACCAACAACATTCATTTAAGTTATTAGAGTTAGTCACGTACTAAGATCCGTGCAAGAGAGTTAGTCACAAATTGGAGATTAGTGCATCAAGGGAAAGAAGGCTAATACAAGATCAAGTTCAATTGGGTATTGAAGCAAAGATTCAACTTTATGTTAGTATTTTGGGATAGGCTAGGGTAGTGGTAAGATTCCTTATACTTGTAACCGCTTGATTGTTAATTAGTGCATTCTTAGGAACGGTGACCTTAAAACCACCCAGTGGGGTTTTTGCCTTGCGAGAGGTTTTTCCCATTTGTCAACAAATCACTGTGTCAATTTAATTTCCATTTCATTTAGTTTAATTGGTGATTTGTTGGTGCTTTTGCGATTTGCATGCAATTTAACCTAATTAATCAACTTGGGTAATTGAATTAATTAACTGGGGTCAAACTTTCTTAACCCAACACCAATTAACAAAACGCATATGAAGCATCACATAAGATCACAAACTTTAGTGGCAAAGGTAAGGTGAAAAGTTTTTGTCATGGTGATTGTACAAAATGAATATTTGAATTGTATAAGGCCTCCCTAGAGGTTTTCTTAATTCCGTAAAGCTTTATTTGTATCGTGACACAGTATTATATCTAGTCAGACTTCATTGGATCAAACTTGAAAATATAACCCAAAAAAAAAAAAAGTAACATTAAAGTTATTTCAACACAAGCCAATGAAATTCACAGCATGCTCAACTGTTCAAAGCTTTTGTACAATGTAAGTAAACTTGCCTTATAACAAATTTGATTATCTCACTCTTGACTCTTCTATGCCATATAGCCCAGGAAGAAGGAAATAATACATGAATGGTTAAGAAAAGTATCAAGGGAGGTAATTCTGGATCCTTCTCTAAACTTGAAAGCACCTACCTTAAAAAAAATCATTTGGAATGGTGTTGGTCATAAAATCAAGAACAAAGCCTCCAACTATCGTTCTCAATAGTCCACAAATAACTGTAATGCCACCAAATATTATGTCTGCATTGCTCTGCATTATAGTCCACATGGAACCTTATTTCAAATGTTGTTAACTTCATTCATAGAAATGAGCAATGAGCCTCTTATTTGATTTCCCTTTAAACTTGGAATCAAGAGGGGCACAGTCAGTAAAGTTACAAAAAAAGACATTACAATAAAACAAACTTGCTTCATAAATTCATGCATTGCAACCAACAAATAATAACCAATTTAATTATTTATCAAAAGAAATATTAATAATTGTTCAATATTGCCTCAAATTCCTAATTAGTTTGGTTTGGATTTCATTGACGTAGAAGGGAAGGTTTTTCCTAAGTGTAGAAAATGAAGAATTTATTTGGTGTGAAAGACAATGATTCTCCTTGGCATTAGAAAGAAAAATATTCATTATTGAAGAAGTAATGAGTATTTCTTATACATAAAGAATGAGTTTGAAACTTATAAATAGGCACTATTGCAAAGGGTTTGGTGGCTTATGCCAATGTTTCTCCCTTATAGGCAGAGGAAAAAAATTGCTAGAAGAATATGTGGGTTTCTCAAAGAGTAATTAGGTAGATTTTTGGGGGCTTGAAATTAAGATTACTCATTTTTGTTTGTAGAGAGTTTGTTTGTTTTGTGAGTGTAAGAGAGTTATTGGGTGTATTGGGGCTTTGGGTTTGTGAGTGTTGGTTAATATCATTGTAATCTATATCATTGATAGTGGATATTTTGGTTAGCCTTGCCCATGGATATGGGCGTGGAGTTGGATGAATCACATTAAATATTGTTGTCTCTTGTGGATGTTTTATTTTCTTGTTTATGTGAATGCACTTGTGTGAGACTCAAATCACAATAATTGATGTTACAGCTTTCGTTGTTGCATAACAATTGGTATCAAAACTCAAGGTTGGATCTTGTTGTAGTTAAAGAGAAAATTATGTCTAGAGCATCTTTGACGTTGGTTCAAGGTAATGTGCACACAAGTTTTGACTTAGATGTGGAATCAATGATCACATTGTTCAAGGAAAGCTTGATTGGATTAAGGCAGAGTTCTTTAGATAAAGAATGAAGATTGCTTGATTTAATTTGAGTCAATGTGGAGATTTGTTGAATATTGTCTTAAATTCCTAATTAGTTTAGGTTTGGGTTTCCTTGATGCAGTAGGGAAGGTTTTTCCTTGGTGTAAAAAGGAAGGATTTTCCTTAGTGTAGATGAAAATGAATTTACTTGGTATGGAAAATAAGGATTCTCCTTGACATAAAAGGAAAAATATCTCTTATTAAAGAAGTAATGAGTATTCCTTAATTATTCGATTGTTAGAGATTGGAGCTCTAGTAGCTTACTTTGCTTTCATTCTCTTAGACGATGGTATTGAATTTGCCTCTAGAGCAAAATCACAACAAATCAAAGCAAAGTTATCTTTGTGTTGTGTTGACAATCACACTTGATGGTCCTAAAAAATTAACTCAAGAACCAAATAAATGATGAAAACCCACTTAATTTGCCTCCTTAAAAGAATAACATCGAGCTCAAAATCCTAGAATACATAACTCACACACACAATCATAGAATAGAATTTCTTCAGAGAGAGAGAGAGAGAGAGAGAGAGAGAGAGAGAGGTTGCTATGGAGGGGTTTCAATTTTGCTCTTGAAAATTGAAATTATATCCAAGGACAATTTTGTAATTAAAAATCTATGGGTAGGGATAATTTTTTCCATAAGTTATGGTAATGTGAATTTTTTGGTAATTTTAGATTACTATAATGTTAGGTAAAAACAAACAAACCATACACCATATGGAAACATTACAGTAATATGACTAAAATGTGCATCACATTACAGCGAATCAAATGTCCCTAAAGTAATGTTGCGTCCACAATATCTTTATAAGAATTTCACAACAAATCCTATGAGGCAAGTTACTACTGGTTATAATTTGAACTTACCACTAATTAACATCATTTTTTTACTCACGAGTTACAACTTGCTATGTAAGGATTTTTTTCGAAAATGTTGGGAATGTACATTACTCTTTTACTTACAAACTTTAAATTTATGGTGTCTTTTGGGGTTACCCATTTTGCATGGCAAATAGGGCCAAGGATGGGGCCTTCCCTCGAAATGGGTTTGAGCGTAGGAGTGGGTATTGGAAGACCTTGCTTTATTTATATATAAAAAATTTAAAAATTATTTTATAGGTTTTTATTTATACTGCAAATATACTTTTTAACTTTCAAACTTTAAATATTGATGTCTTTTAGTGTTACCCATTTTGCATGGCAATTAGGGCCAAGGATGAGGGTTAAATCCTTCCCTTAAAATAGGTTCGGGGGTAGGAGTGGGTATTGGAAGACCTTGCTCTGTTTATATATAAAAATTAAGAACTTATTATTTAAATAATTTTATAGGCTTTTATTTATACGGTAAATATACTTTTTAACTATCAAACTTTAAAAAATTGATGTTTTTGGTGTTACCCATTTTGCATGGCAAATAGGGCCAAGGATGGGGTTAAATCCTTCTCTTGAAATGGATTTAGGGGTAGGAGTGGGTATTGGAAGACCTTACTCTGTTTATATATAAAAATTAAAAAATTATTTCTAAAATAATTTTATAGGTTTTTATTTATACTACAAATATACTTTTTAACTTTCAAACTTAAAATATTGTTGTCTTTTGGAGTTATATTATTAAATTAATATTTTTATGATAAAGATTTAAATTTTTTATTGTTGTATTGTTATTTTTTAGTTATTTATGATTTCTAATACTTGAATTATTGTATTGCTATGTTTTAGAAATTTTTATAATATTAGGACTCAATTGTTTTTATTTTTATTTTTATTTTTATAACTAGTGTGGGTGGCACGTGCTACTTCTTGAGTGAAAAAATAAAGATAGAATTTTTATTTAAAAAAGTATGAAACTATATACATAAAAAATGTATGTCATATAAAGTTAATCTAATTCATATAAGAATTTTAATACCTGTTTGCTAAAGACAATATCTACTCATTAAAACTTCTAAGAATGATAACGAATATCTTCATCTTCCAACAATAAGCAATTGAGTTTTGCTAAAACCATGTCACAATATTTAAATTTTTGCTATGAAAGATATCATATGTTACAATTGAAACTCTTCATCAAATACCTTCAACCATACACAATGAAAATTGTCATTCACACTTTCTTCTTTATCATTCTACATGAGTCTAGGTGCAATCTTTAGCTTAATTAGTTTTTAATGAACACCCCAAGAAAAGAAAAGAAAAAAATGATAACAAAAGGCAAGGAAATAAAATATCATATATTACCATTCCAACTTTCTAAGCATTTCTATCATCTAAAACTCAAAATACATGAATAAAATTTTTGGCAAGTTAAAATTTAGTGGGAGTATTTTAGACATTACACAATGAAATATTTTAAGAATCATAAGCTTTCATTAGGGTTTAATTGAGAGAACGACAATATGACATATTGCTCTTTTCCAAAATATCAGGGGGGAAATTGCTTGATTTTAAAGTTTAAGGAGGAATTGTGAATTACCCAAAACATAAAGGATGAAAAGTGTTTTAATCCTAAGTGTGTGTGTGTGTGTGTGTGTGTGTGTGTGTGTGTGTGTGTGAAACTATGTGGTTTTATGTAAAATGGTGCATAAAGAAAAAAAATATAAAAAATCAACCTAAGAAACTGTATATGAAATAGTGAATTTTGGCTCAACAAAAATTGACTAATAAAAAACAATTTCTAGAAACACAAAGAATGGCTCAACATTTTCATAATGTCTTTATAACTTTGTTTTATTTTACTTTGACTTGTAAAGAATTGACATCTGAGCAGTTAAGAAAATATTGTGATGACAACAAGATGTCTTAACATTTTTCACAAGAGAAATGCTATGTCCACAATATTTTTGTTACAAATTATAAGTAATAGGTTGTTACAGGTTATTATTGGTGGTCAAAAAAGTAATTTCATTAGTAAGTTTAAATTAAAATAACAATTTACAACTAAAGATTTGTTATGAAAATGTTATGAAAAATGTTGTGGATATAGTACATTTTTTTCACAATACCTTTATTTTTAGTTGTGGTAATAGTATTAAATACTAAGTGTTACGTTTACAATATTTCTACAATACTTTTACAACAAATCTTCGACTGTAAGTTATGAATGATTCTAATTTGAACCTACCACTAAAATTATTTTTCCCCACCAATAATAGTTAATAATAACCCTTTCTTTTTAGAATGAGTCAATAATAACTTGTTACATAAAATTTATTGTGAAAATATTGTGAGTATAATATTTTTTTAATGTAAAACATTTTTCTTTCTCATCAAACTCACCATTTTGGCTTATTACAAAAAAACAAAAGTTGAATAAACCAAAAGTACTATTGTAAGAGCCATTGGCTCTTTTTATATAGTCAGTAGATAGAAGTAGAAATTTGAGAGCATAGGGGACAGGTGTGGGGGAAAAAGGGTGCGGGTGAGAAATAAAAGAAAATCAGTCTATACCTGTAAGGTTGAATTTATTCAACCATCTAATTGGTTTTATTCCGTGCCAAATTTGCTTGTAATTCAGCATTTAGTAACCCTGTAATTAGGTGGGTTTGATGTAAGGGTAGTGAGTGAGAGAGAGTGGAGATTGCTCAAGAGTGTGCAAGAAAACAGAGACTCGCGGCTGGGACTCGCGGGTGACTCGCGGCTGCAAGCCGCCAGACGCAGCACACGTGCCAAGCATGCTGGAAGATGAACAGTCATGCTAGCTGGAGCACTACAGGACAAAACAGGACAACTGGCCATACGGTTAACTCGCGACTGGATCTCGTGACTTAGTCAAGCCGCGAGGTCAAACCGCGAGCCACCCCTGTTTTGTAAAAACCTGACGTTTCACATTCCTCTCCCACTCCAGTATAAATACCCCTTTTACCCACGATTGAAAGAGAGCTTCCAGAGAGAATTTTGAGAGAGAAACCCTAAAGAAAAACTAGATTGATTCACCCACAATCTATACCTTAGAGTCTCTTCAAATTCCTCAACTCTCTTCCTCTCCATTGTCAAATCCTTGAGAGGCATTATACCAAACCTGGTTCTCACCTTTATCATCACTGTGAGACAGCTGTTTGGATTTCTGGGAAGCAGTTAGGAAGGAACCAATCTTCATTGGTTGATGCTACGGTCTAGTAGCGGAATCTAGGAAGCTAGAAAAGAAAAAGGTTCGGCGCAACCTCGTTGGAGCAAGAAGCTTGGAGGGCTTAGGTGCACTGGGTAGATTAGGCTTGGAGGGTCTATTGCTGTCCATGTATCCCAACTGTATTTTCTAGTGGATTGTTTACCGCTTGGAGGGCGGCGGAGAGGTTTTACGCCAAGGGCTTCGGTTTCCTTTTCGATAACACATCGCGTGTTGTCTTTGTGTTTGCATCTTCCTTCCTCTCTATCTTTGCCTTTTTATTATCTGCTGTGGATTATATTTTGTTTTGGCTTAGATAGTTTTTACCAATTCCACATTATAGCATATGTTAAGTTTCCGCACACTAATTGTTTAACATATTGCTTGAATTGGTTAAGTTATAATTCGGGGGTCTAAACGTTCAAAGGTGTTTGTACACGTTTTTGAACTTTCATTTGGTATCAGAGCGGGTACACTGCTATTGGTTTCATTACTATTGTGTGATCCTTGACTCCCTTTTGAGATGGATAGGTCTCAATCCCTAAATGCACCTCCAAATTTTGATGGTAGTAATTATGCTTTTTGGAAGGTTCGCATGAGAGCTTTTCTGTGTTCTATTGATGAATCTGTTTGGGATGCTGTGCAAAATCCACATGGGATAAGGCAGCACTTGCTGCATCTAATGCTAACAGTAAAGCACTCAATGCTATTTTCTGTGGTGTGTCTCCAGATGAATTTCACAGGATTTCCCACATTACCATTGCCAAAGAAGCATGGGAGATTTTGGAAACCACCTATGAAGGCACGAAGAAAGTAAAAGACACCAAGTTGCAAATGCTAACCACTCGGTTTGAAGAGCTCAAAATGAGTGAGGATGAGTCTTTTGACTCTTTCTATGGGAAGCTAAATGAGGTGGTTGTTAGTAAGTTCAACTTGGGGGAGAAAACAGAGGATTCGAAGATTGTAAGGAAGATCCTTCGATCATTGCTGGAAAGTTTTCGTGCTAAAGTGACAGCAATTGAAGAGAGCAAGGACCTTGATGACATCAAAGTACAGGAGCTGGTTGGTTCTCTGCAGACTTATGAGATGTCGTTGCCTAATCAATGGAAGAGTAAATCTCTTGCTCTAAAGACCATTAATGAGAAGGTGGAAGATCAAGACACATCGGGAGAAGATGTGGTTGACAAAGATGTTGCATACCTTGTCAAAAATTTCAGAAAGTTCTTGAAATTCAAAAATAATGGCAAATTTGATGATAAAAGAAAATTCCAAAGTTCTGGAAGGGAGAAAAGGGAATTCAAAAAGAAAGATGGAAAAGAATCCCAACCCACACAAGGTGTCACTTGTTTCGAATGTAACGGGCATGGACACTTTAAGAAGGAATGTCCGAATTATTTGAAATCGAAAGGTAAAGTGTATGCCACGACCTTAAGTGACTCGGATTCGTCTGACTCAGAATTTGAAGAGAGCTGTGATGGAAAGGGGAACTATTCGGCTTTTATGACTATTGCTCATGTTGAGTCTTCAGATGAATTGAATCTGCTTGTACGAGACCTTGGAGAACATAGTGATGATGAATCACTAGGAATTGTTGAAGAATCAGATGCTGAAGAAGATGAAAGCACAGCAAATCTTCAAGAGAATTATAACTCACTCTTGGAGAAGTCGGGTAAGTACACAAGGGTGGCCAAGGCTGCTGTGAGAAAAATGAAGAAGGTTGAGGAGGACTACAAAAGTCTCCTAATCCGATATAGGGAGGCCAAATGTGAGATAGAAACACTGAATGGTGAGTTGTCTGAAACTTACACAAAAGTGAGATTTCTTGAGAATGAGGTTGTGCAAGCAAATGCTAAAATAGAGAGGGTCACCACCAAGAAGCTAGATGATGTTATCTCATCTCAAAAGAGCTTTTCAGACAAATCCGGATTGGGATATACCGGAGAAAGTAGTTCGTCTGGAAATGTCACTAAAGAAGTAAAGTTTGTAAAGGCCAAAGATCCAGCTGTAGCTGATCTTACTGGTGAGAAGCTCGAGGTGGAGGAGAAGAAGAATGTGATGAACCAACGGATGCTGAATCCCCGTAATCAATCTGTGGGCAGGTCTGAATCTCGTGCCAAGTCACACCCACGACCACAAAGAGGTCCTAGAGCAACTTATGTGTGTCATTATTCCGGACTTCAAGGGCATACTCGACCAAATTGCCAAAAGCTGAGAGTAAAGAACAGTGCAACTACTCAAAGGTCAGGAGGACCTAGAAATGATAGGAGAATTTGGGCAAGTGATCAATCTAGAGATCAAAATGGAGATCCCGGAATGATGAACGTGATGAAGATGATTGGTGCATTTACCAACTGCTTGGAAAGCTTCTCACGAAGGTTTGAAAGCCCTAACTCCCGTACCCAATCCTATAAGGAAATCACCCCAAACGCAAGTGACGTGTGGGTGAAAAAGGGTACTCATGCATAAGCATTACAACATGTCCATGCATTAATACTTCCTATGCTTTGTGACAATGTTTGTTTGTTTGTTTTGGTTGCTGTTTTTGCTGTTGGTTGTTTACTTGTCTACTTGTGCATTTTTTTATTTTGTCTTATCAATCTTTTTGTTTCTTGTGTCAAAAATCCAAAAATCACATAAAAATTAGAAAATCAAAAAGCTTGATTGACTTTGTTAAGTTTTTGTCTCAAAACTTGTTTTGCCTTGTACCTTTGTGCTAATGGCTTTGTGCATGTTCGAGCATTGCTTGTTTTCATGCACTCATATCACTGTGGGAAAAATCTTGAAATCTATGTGATTGTTGTAAATAGATCTTCAAACTTGTCATGAATGATTAGTGAATGGTTATGTTGATCTTGAGGCATGCATAGACTTGTGTCTATATATCTTCCCACTCTTTATTTTTGTTTTGCTAAAAAGAGCTCACCAAATGTAAATCTCCAAATGAAAAGAGATATTGAGCTGCAAAAACCTGTCGCACATTCTAGTATTCGACTAGGAAAAAGGGTAAGCGACTTTATATTAAAGAAAATGTTTATTCAAAAGGCCAAAGGCTTGTTCATCAAAGAGAAATATCAAATATCACTCTCACAATGAGAGGTGATTGCCTTAAAAGATCAAAAAGATCAAATGATATGATTGAAAGTGGAGTCAAATGTAAAGCTCCAAATTATGTTATCAAGTTTTGTGGAAGGTCATATATACATATTTCTATAATTGTGATGGGTCACATGATCTAGTACTAATTGTGTATGTCTTGGTTGAATTGATCATTGAAACTTCACATTAGACTAAGGACTATCTCATTGTTGATATCCACACACAACACACAAGTTTATGTTCAATAAATGCCATATTCATTTGTGTGATTGTACTTGATAAAATGTGTTTTCACATGCTCAATCTTTGTTAATTCAAGCACAAAAAGATTTTTGAGTGTTTTAGATGTTTTTGGAAAGTATTTTGTTTGAAAAATCTGAAAATTTCAAAAATCCAGTTTTGCCCTGTTTTGGCGGCTCAGTCGCGGGTATGTCAAGTCGCGAGCCTCAGTCGCATCTTCGCGGGTCATTTTTTGCGACTTGTTCGCGTGTGGAAGGTCCAGTCGCGAGAGTTACTCAGAGATTTTTGCGGCTCAGCTCGCGACTCACTCGCGGGTAGACCTTCTAGTCGTGAAAAACACTTAGAAAAATTTTACAAATTTTTGTCCTTGAGTATTCTGGCGGCTTGAACTGGCGACTGTGTGGCGACTTAATCAAGTCGCTAAAAACGCGTGTTTGGTAGAAACAGGAGCAGTTTTTAAATCTTTTTCAGTTTTCCTTCGAACATTTGTGACTGTTCATCTTCTCTTTAAAATATCTCCTTTCCAAACACTCCAAACACTCCGTGAATCCATTTTCAAACCTCTTTGGTGCTTCATTTCTTATCCAAATCTTCAAGTCTCAGGTATGGGTTTTCAGTTTTGAACTCATTTCTACTTGATTCTGTGTTTTTCCCTTTAATTTTTCGCATATGTTTATGTTTTAGAAATGGGTTTGTGTTTCGGATATTGCTCTTTGTTCATGCTTAGCTTGCGAATGCTGCTGCTAGAATTTGATTTGATCTTATATGTGTTTCCTATCTTAGGCTTGTTTATCCATGTGATTGATTTAAGTAGCTTATTGTTTAAGTGTTCAAAGTTCATTTGTATGGACGAAATCTCTTTGTTAACTACATGGTATTGACTAGTTCTGCACATATATTGTTCTATGCTGTTGTGGCCTCTTCTGATTGTTCACAGATGGCTCCCTCACCTCCGAAAAAGAAAACTCCTACAAAGAAGGCTGACAAAAGATTGAAAATGGATTCTAAACTGTTTAGGTCAGTTCATCACTTTGAGAGATACAAGGATAACTTCTTGAAAGCAGGAATTATTCAAGAAAGATTTGTAGATTTGGAGGACTTAAGACAAACCTTTATCCCCAACTATTTTGAAGGAAGAGGATGGGAAAAGCTTCTGAGTGATTTCCCTATAGTGTGTGAACCCCTGATTAGGGAATTTTACTCAAATGCTGTAATAAAGGAGAATGAGTTAAGTTGCTGGGTTAGAGGTAAAGAATTCATTTTGGATGCACATGTCATAGATGATGTGCTAGGGCTTGAAGGATTAGAAGATGAGGAATTTATCAATTACAAGGATAGGAGTGTTTCTATTGAAACAGTTCAACAAAGGATAGGTGGGCAGAGAGAAGGGAAATGTTTGAATACCACTGCCTTTCCAGTGGACATGAGGTGTCTAACAATAATCATGATGTTTAACCTCTATCCCATTAAGAAGTTGACTACAATCAATTGTGCTAGAGCAATTTTTTTGATGGATCTCAAAGAAAAGAATTTCATAGACATAAGTTCCCACATATATGACACCATTGTGGATGAGACAAGAATAACCTCTAGGCCAAAATTGATCTTTCCCAGTTTGCTAATGAGGATTTTTAGAAGGAAGGGTGTTCCAATCCCTCAAGACATCAGTCCCATGTCCACACCTTCTGCAATTAACAAGCTTACCTGCAAAAGGATAAGTGTTAGGCTTCCAGGAGAAGAAGATGAAGGTGATGAAGGAGAGGGTGTCCCAATGGAGACTGAAGCAGAGGCAGTAGGGTATGCATCAACCTCAACACCCAAGAGGAGTGGCAAAAGGTCTAGAGCATCAACTTCTTCAGATACACCTCCAGATGCTTTCCAAATCATTCTAGAACGACTTGATGGGATCAGGGAAGTCCAGACTGAGCACTCTGAGAGGATGAGAGCCATGCAGGACCAGATTGATGTCTTGTCTGCAAAACTTGACAGCTTCACCACTCAGCCTGAACAGTGACCCTTTGTCTATTCCTGTCAAAAAGGGGGAGAAGTTTCTTTCTGTTGATAATGTCATTGATGATTGAGAAGCAGAAAAGCAGCTCTTAAGGGGGAGTAATGTGTTGAGAGGGAGTTGTCAAAATCAGAGACTTTGTTTATATATGTTTATGTTTTGGGTACTTTTAGTGTTTTTATGGTTTTGATACACTGTGTTTTGGTGTATAGTTGTTTCTAACTCATTACTTATACTCTTGGTTTAAACTTTAATATATTTTGATGATGTTATTCAGGATGTTTTATGGTTTGTACCCATGTGCTTTTGTAAGCTTTTAGGGTTAATGTTTTATGCATACTTTGTAGGCTTTATGGTTTGTACCTTGCTTATTGCAGCCTTTATGCTATGTTGAAATCAATTCTTTAATGATAAATGTCTTGCATTTTGATTTATGTACTGTCACTCTTGTGCCCTTGTAGGATTGTTCCTAGATGCATATACCTTGTGTGTTATGCATTGGTTGAGTGTTAAGCATACAAGTGTCTTGCCTTGTGCTTGTTAACTTGTATGTCCTTGTGTTCATTCCAAGTGTGAATGAGCACTATGATCACTACCTTGTGGTGTTCACTTGGTTGATCAAGCCATGGTTTGTTTCTTAACTCCATCTTTGCTTGATCACATATTGCTTGTTTCATATGCATTTATAATTTTCTGCTTACAATGATCATGGTGTATTGTTGTGTTTCAGGAGTATTATGTTCATATGATTCAAGTGCTTCACAGCTTCTAGAGTTAGGTGTGAGTGAGTTTTGTTCAACTGTTCCCAACTCACATGTTAAGTCTAGAGTTTGTTTTAGGGTTTTGTCACGGAATAGCCAAAGGGGGAGATTGTAAGGTTGAATTTATTCAACCATCTAATTGGCTTTATTCCGTGCCAAATTTGCTTGTAATTCAGCATTTAGTAGTGGGTTTGATGTAAGGGTAGTGAGTGAGAGAGAGTGAAGATTGCTCAAGAGTGTGCAAGAAAACAGAGACTCGCGGCTGGGACTCGCGGGTGACTCGCGGCTGCAAGCCGCCAACGCAGCACACGTGCCAAGCATGCTGGAAGATGAACAGTCATGCTAGCTGGAGCACTATAGGACAAAACAGGACAACTGGCCATACGGTTAACTCGCGACTGGATCTCGCGACTTAGTCAAGCCGCGAGGGCAAGCCGTGAGCCACCCCTGTTTTGTAAAAACCTGACGTTTCACATTCCTCTCCCACTCCAGTATAAATACCCCTTTTACCCACGATTGAAAGAGAGCTTCCAGAGAGAATTTTGAGAAAGAAACCCTAAAGAAAAACTATATTGATTCACCCACAATCTATACCTTAGAGTCTCTTCAAATTCCTCAACTCTCTTCCTCTCCATTGTCAAATCCTTGAGAGGCATTATACCAAACCTGGTTCTCACCTTTATCATCACTGTGAGACAACTGTTTGGATTTCTGGGAAGCAGTTAGGAAGGAACCAATCTTCATTGGTTGATGCTACGGTCTAGTAGCGGAATCAGGGAAGTTAGAAAAGAAAAAGGTTCGGCGCAATCTCGTTGGAGCAAGAAGCTTGGAGGGCTTAGGTGCACTGGGTAGATTAGGCTTGGAGGGTCTATTGCTGTCCATGTATCTCAACTGTATTTTCTAGTGGATTGTTTACCGCTTGGAGGGCGGCGGAGAGGTTTTACGCCGAGGGCTTCGGTTTCCTCTTCGATAACACATCGCATGTTGTCTTTGTGTTTGCATCTTCCTTCCTCTCTATCTTTGCCTTTTTATTATCTGCTGTGGATTATATTTTGTTTT
Organism: Quercus lobata; assembly: GCF_001633185.2. Taxonomy (NCBI): domain Eukaryota; kingdom Viridiplantae; phylum Streptophyta; class Magnoliopsida; order Fagales; family Fagaceae; genus Quercus; species Quercus lobata. The sequence continues at coordinate 66,762,395 of NC_044905.1, forward strand.
GGCTTAGATAGTTTTTACCAATTCCACATTATAGCATATGTTAAGTTTCCACACACTAGTTGTTTGACATATTGCTTGAATTGGTTAAGTTGTAATTTGGGGGTCTAAAAGTTCAAAGGTGTTTGTACACGTTTTTGAACTTTCAATACCTATTCTATTGCCATTCCTATGTGGAAGGTTAAATATGCAAGCTAGGTTGGTATGCAAGGAGGGACCTAGATGGGGGCCCAGGCCCCCCTGGTCCAATTTTTTTTTTTAGTTATTCTATATTTCATTTTTGTAGTTGAGCCTCCCTTCTCTCCAATCTGTCTAGCTATTCTAACTCCAATAGCAACTATCCAACCCAAAAACTTAAAAATAAAAAATAAAAATATTCACAATGGTGATTGTATTTTAGCAAAAAAACAATTTTACTACCAAAGAACAAAAAAAAATCATGTGTTGTTGGAGAAGTTAAAGCTAAATTTTTTGCAACTACAATAAATAGTATAAATGAGAGTTGGCTGTAACATGTTGTTAAAAATAAAATACAATATTTTATTAAGATTATATCTCTTCATTCAATTAAAAAACTCAAATTCTTCCTCTTCCTCATTGTTTTAACGTGTTATTTATATTATTTTAAATGAAGTCATAAATAAAATAGAACATTTAATATTAGGTGTATTGTAAAGTGAGGTGGTAAAATTGATAAAATAGCTATTTGAGATACTAAAATAGCACCACAACAGTGAATGCTCTAACTTTAAAAAATAAAAATCCTAACCAGCCTAATATTAAAAAATCATTATTTTGTTTTTGTTTTTTTAAATGATTGCATCTTAATGTATTTAAAAATAACGATTTTATGTATTTATAAAATTTTAATACTATATGAATATCTATTTGGATTTTTCTTTTTTCTTTATACTCTACCTCTTGCTAGCTTAAAATCCTAGGTCCGTCCTTGTTGGTATATGATTTTTTTTTTTTCATTATACACCAAGCATAATATATCTTCATTCTTCAATTAAAAAAAAAAAAAACTTAATATACCATGTCATAATTATGAATTTTTTTTTAAAAAAAATGTTATGACCAGATAGAATTATTATTGCATAAAATATCCATCATATCAAAAATCTTCCACAAGACAATTTGCTTAACTCTAAGGACTTCATTATCCAGTGCAATTTCCTTGAGGGCGTGGAACACATGTTAAGCAGTGAGCCTTTTCTGCCGAAGACCACATTTCTTCTTTGTGTCCGCGTATTCTTTTGTTCGTTTAAGATCTTATCTTTGTAGCTTTTTTGTATTGACCCTAAAAGAAACCAAAAACATAAACATTTGAAGTGCATTATCACTTTTCCAATCATTTTGGTTTCTTCCTCAAGACTTCGCAAGTCTTCCCTGCCCCACTCCTCTTACTTTTCTTGTTCTTTTTATTAATCTTTGTTTTCTCTACCACGGTTGCCCCTTTCTTTCTTTTATTTATATATAGGAAAAAGTTAATAAATATCCTAAAGGTCAATGTTAAAAAAAAAAGGCGTAAATGCATTTTTGATCCCTACATTTTGGGCCATTTCTTGATTTGGTCCCTAAACTGATTTTACTCTTAGGTCAATCCCTGAAATTAGAATATCGATTCTATTTTGGTCATTGCCGTCAACCTACTAATAGAAAAATCTGATGTGGCAAACGAAGTGCCTTGTTGTCACATTAAATGATGATGTGACTATTAAAATAATAATAAAATGTTTTATTTGGCCTTTTTTAAATGCCACATCAGCATTTTAATTTTTTTAAAAAGTCACCTTAGAAAATTTTTAAAAAAATTTAAAGAAAAACCTTAAATTTAATTTAATTAAAAAATTTATTTATTTTCATAATGTTGTTCATGTTCTTCAACTTGTTCTTCATGTTCTTCAAAAACCAAACCTAGCAACCAAGAACTCAAACCCATCGCAAGAACACAAACCTAGCAACCAAGAACTCAAATCACAAGAACACAAATCAAGAACTCACCCATCACAAGAACATAAACCCAGCAACCAAGAACTCAAATCACAATAACACAAACCCATATCAGAAGAACACAAATGAAAAGAAGAAAAAATTAAATTAAATACTAACAGGAAATATTCTTCATGTTCTTCCCAAGTCCAAGAAGCAACCAAACCAATCTCTAGCAAACCCCAAATCCAAATCGAACAACCAAATCCAATCTCCATCAAATCTAGAAAAACAAAAAATAAATCCAAGAAACCAAACCATAAATAAACTCGAGAAACAAACCCATAAACACAGTAACCAACCTAATCTCCAGCAACTCATAAACCCATAAATTTTCTTGAGAAACAAACACACAAAAAAACCCATAAAATCAAACAACTCCACATTCTCTCCAAAAAAACAAAAACAAAAACAAACCCAGAACAAGAGGAACAAAGTTTTGCAATTGAAAAAGGAGAGATTGATAATGGAGGAAGCAAAGGGCAATTCATGGATTATACTCCACAACGCTGTGATCGTCACCATGGATCCTCAAAGTCGAGTCTTTTGCAACGGTGGGATCATCATCGAGCACGATTCAATCAAAGCCATTGGTCAGTCATCAGATATTCTTCGTGATTTCTCTGCTCTCACTCACCAAATCATCGACCTCAACTCCCAAATCTTACTCCTAGGTACTTCCTTCTCTTTCTAGCTAAGCTAAAATTGCTTTTACCCAACAAAAAAGGAGAGGAAAATTAGACCACCAACAAGCCTCCCATGTGAAAACCCTCAAGGGAAACTCCGTCGAACCAAGACCCAAGACCACATCAAGCTTGTGAGCTCCGGCCATGGAGTTTCAATGGAGAGAGATTCCGTCCATAGACAGTGAAGAGAGAGAATATTTGAGATTAGAAAAAGAAATAGACTTAAAAAGATAAGATTAAAGAAATGAGAAGAAAAATAAAAAGAATTTTAAAAGGAGAGAATTTGACATTAGTAAATGCTAATGAGGTTAAAGAAATAAGAAGAAAAAGAAAAAGACTAAGATAATGATTTTCGTTTTTTTTAAGAAATGATTTTACTTTAAATTAGATTAATTATTTTTTGTTAAAATTTTTTGAGCTGGCATTTTTTTTTATTAATTTAAATGTTATGTGGCATTTAGAAAATGCTAATTATATTTTCTTTTTATCATTTTATTAGCCACATCAGCAAACAATGTATTCCGTCTGCCACATATATATTTTCTATTAGTGGGTTAACGACAGGGACCAAAATAGAATCGATTTTCTGATTTCAGGGACTAACCTAGAAGCAAAATCAGTTTAAGGACCAAATCGAGAAATGACTTAAAATGTAAGGATCAAAAGTGCATTTACGCATATAAAAAATTTATAAAAAATTTTTATAAGCAAAAAAAATAACTAATTCTTTTTAATAATTTTTATATTTTCCATGAAAGTGGTATAAATTTGTTTCTAAAATAGTTTATACACAAATGGCCTGAAGGCATCTATCAACCATGAATCCTCTTAATTCTAGTATATTTTGGTGTGTTTTGGTTAATTTCAACTTGTATTGGGATTTCACGTGTAACAACTAATATGATCTTGTTCATTCTCTATGGTGGGGTTTGGATTCACGTTGCGTTTTCCTACGTTTAGTTTCCTATGTTTTTCCCTTTTTTTTTCTTTTTTTGGGCACACGTTTTCCCTAATAGCGGCTACTGTTCATAAACAGTAGCCGCAACTTTTAACCAAGTTTTCCGTGAACAGTGCATCCGTGCACTGTTCATGGACCCACAAATTTCACTTTTCAACAATTTTTTCATTAAAAATGGGTCACACGATACTATTCACACATTTAAAAATTATTTTGCTACAGTATTTTCAATTTTCAGTTTCAACAAAATAAGTTCTATCCAAACAGACCCTATAAGTGACAGAGAGATCAAATTTATAGATGAAAAATCAGTAGATTATCAATGGCAAATGAAAATAGTAATGTTAGTAATAAGTCTAGATAAGAACTAATAAAACTTTACCTACTCAATTTTTCTAAGGGTTTTTTTTTTTTTTTTTTTTTTTGTGGTGTTTGTAACTTAGCTCGTGTGTGCAAATGAAGCGAGACTTAAAATTTTCATCATAAAAGATGAGTTTTATTTTTTATTTTTAAGGAAATGAGTGACCCCCCTTTTTTCTATTGTTTTCTTAATTTCTCTTCTCTCATTCTTTTTTGTTGGATTTGATATTGTATGAAATAATTTTCCGCCTACCAATAATTTTCCACCTAAAAAAAGTGAAAACCACAAGCCCCACATGCAAACTTGTCACGCGAGAGAAGAAGAAAACCTTACAAGAAGGTACGGCAATTCTATTGCCTAAGAGCATTCCCATCAACTCATGTAAACTCTTCTAAAATAGAAAAAGGTGCAAGTTTTACACATTTTGAGCAAAATAACACTCACATCAGTGGGTGTAAAATTGTGTATATTTTACACCCGACCGTGTAAATAAACAGTAACCGTGTATATATACACGGTTACTGTTCACCGTGTAAACCATTTTTTTATTTTATTTTCTCTCTCCTCTATCAAACTCCTTTCTTCCCCAACCATTACAACAACCAGCGCGCCAGAATCAACTGAAAATGAACCAAACACATCTACTGAAAATTAACCAAAATCAACCTAGTATCAACTGAAAATTAACCCAAAATCAACAGAAAATTAACCCAAACACATCTACATAGACAAATCTACACAGAGATAAACTTGCTAAAAAAAAAAAAAACACAGAGAGATCGGAGCTTATCGGAACAATCAGTGCTTGACTGGAATGATCGGAGCTCGTGGGTATGGGTCTTGCCTGATCGATGCTTGTGGATTGGAGCTGTGGAGATCGGTGCTTGCCTTATCAGAGCTGTGGATCGGTGCTTGTGACCGAGATGGTGTGGATTAGACCAAGACGGAGAGTTGATTCAGAAACTAGTTGAATATAACAGGACAAGTTGTTCTTGTTGATGGGTATAGAGATGGAGATCGGTGGATTGGAAAGGCGTTGTGGTGCTTGTGATGGCTGTGGTGTTGATGGAGTTCTCTGGTGCTTCCGGGTTTTGACCGTGAGAGAATGGTGTTGATGGAGTTCTCTGGTGCTTCTGGGTTTTAATCGTGAGAGAATGGTGTTGATGGAGTTCTCTGGTGCTTCTGGGTTTTGACCGTGAGAGAGGGTTTTGATCGTGAGAGAATGGTGTTGATGGAGTTCTCTGGTGCTTCTGGGTTTTGACCGTGAGAGAAAGAAGAGGAAAAAAAGAAAGAGGAAACGGCAGAGACAATGAAAAAGAAAGAGAGAAGAAAGAAAATGAGGTAATGGAAAAAGAACGCGTAGGTGAAGTAATATTAAAAAAAGAATATAAAAATATTATTTATATAAAATATCTTGTATAATAGATGATCTGATGTGGGTGTTTTGTAAAGATAGATGTGTAAAATAGAAAAAATAACTTTTTTCATGTAAAATAGATGATAGATTTACATGAGCTGGTGTGGATGCTCTAAGCGAAGGGGAAGACCAAACCCCTCATTCTTTTTTGTTGGATTTGATATTGTATGAAATAATTTTCCGCCTACCAATAATTTTCCGCCTACCAGACTATCAGTTGTCAGTTATCACATCATTACTCGCGCGGAAAGAATAGTCTCGACATCATATTATAAATATATCAACTTGTCCACTTGGACGAATTATATCAATTATCACATTCTTTTATAATAACTTTTTAATTATTTTCTTTTTTTGAAAATCACTCACACTCGTTCTCCCTGTCTCTGCTACAATGGGCAACACGAATCTTTGCACCACAGTCCTACCATGTTTAACTTTCACAACTCTTTACCTCACCTTCTTGCTGCTCCACTTGTCCAACACATTGGCCATTAACTCTCCGTCTCCTTACAAACCAGTCGATAATATTATCCTTAACTGTGGCTCCTCTGACAATTCGACTGCATTAGATGGTCGGACCTGGACTGGAGATGTCAATTCAAAATTCTTCCCTCAAGAACTATCACAAAACCAGGCCTCTCTAGCCACAAACTCAGTTAAGCAATCCTCATCTGCTTCGCGAGTACCCTATACCACTGCCCGCTTTTCTGTCTCCCCATTCACTTACATATTCCCACTCACTACCGGCCAAAAATTCGTTCGACTATACTTCTACCCAGCTACGTACAGCAATTTCGACCGCTCTAATGCCCTCTTCTCTGTCAAAGCTGGAACTTTTACCCTTCTTCGAGACATCAATGCTTCACTTACAGCAGATGCCGATGGTGATCCGGATGATACAATATTTAGAGAGTTCTGTATTGACATCATGGAAGATTTGAGGCTGAACATAACCTTCAATCCAAGCAATTCCAATTCATTTGCTTTTATCAACGGAATTGAAATTTTGTCCATGCCTTTTTATCTCTATTACACTCCGTCTGATAATAAGAGGTTTCCTTTAATTGGCGAGGAGTACATGTTCAGCATTGATAACGGAACTGCTCTAGAGACGGTATACAGAATAAATGTTGGAGGGAACTACATCTCACCTACGGAAGACACTGGAATGCTCCGGAGCTGGAGTCCGGACGAAAAGTACTTGGCAGATGTTATGTCATCTGTTATACCTGTTAACTCAACTATTGAACTTATGTTCACCAAAATACCTCCGTACACTGCATCGGAAGCTGTCTATCGAACTGCCCGGACTATGGGGAGGTACAAAGCTGTCAATAAGCTGTACAATCTAACTTGGGAATTTCCCGTAGATTCTGGGTTTTATTACCTTGTTAGGCTGCACTTCTGCGAGTTTCAACCGGAGATTATTGAATGGCATGACCGAGTATTTCTTATTTTCATAGCAAATCAAACCGCTGAGAAAGAAGCCGACATTATAGTATGGAGTGGGAGTAAGGGTGTTCCGGTATATAAGGATTACGCTGTGGGATGTTTGGCGAAGAAAGCGAGAAGAAAAAGAACCTTTCTATAGCCATAAAAGCAAATCCGGATGACTGGTTGACTAGTTACAGTGATGCAATATTGAACGGTATTGAAATCTTCAAAGTAAGCGAGTACTGTGGCAATGTCGCTGGACCTAACCCCGACCCACTTCCGTCGACCCCTCCAACGGCTGTGCCCCAGCTACATTCAGTAGAGTCGATGAATAAGAGAACAACAATAATTGCCGTCATTGGCGGTGTTACCATACTCTTGATTCTCGGATTCTTGATTTTCCGACTAGCCAAAAGAGACAAGGATTTCTGCAATTCAACCCAGGCCTCCGGCTCAACTCTACCGTGTAGTTTGTGTCGTTACTTCTCACTCACTGAGATTATAGCAGCTACCAACAATTTTGACAAAGTATTTATTATTGGTGCTGGAGGTTTCGGTGACATGTACAAAGGGTATGTTAATAATGGGGCCACCCCCGTTGCGATCAAACGATTAAAACCCGATTCTCAACAAGGAGCCCAGGAGTTCAAGACAGAAATCGAGATGCTGTCTCGGCTCCGCCACCTCCATCTCGTTTCTCTGATTGGATATTGTAATGATGATAACGAGATATTCTCGTGTATGATTATATGGCTCATGGGACCCTTCGTGACCATCTCTAAAACACCAATTATCAGCCACTTTGTTGGAAGCAACGTCTCCAAATCTGCATTGGTGCAGCACATGGGTTGAACTACCTTCATACAGGTGCGACACGTACAATCATTCATCGTGATATGAAGAGTACAAATATCTTATTAGATGATCAGTGGTTGGCCAAGGTGTCTGATTTCGGGTTGTCAAAATTTGGTCCCATTACGTCTAAGTCCCATGTTAGTACAGTGGTTAAGGGTACATTTGGATATTTGGACCCGGAATATTATCGCTTTCAACAACTAACTGAGAAGTCTGACGTGTACTCTTTTGGTGTGGTGTTGTGTGGAAGGCCACCAATCATACATACGACTGAGGAGCATCCATGGGTCTAGCAGCATGGGTCCTGCAGTGCTATCACAATGGAAAGCTTGATCAAATTGTTGATCCATCTTTGAAGGATGAAATTGAACCAGAATGCTTGAAGAAATTTGGCGAGATTGTAGTGAATTGTTTGCTTGACAATGGAACCAAAAGACTACCAATGAATGATGTGGTTGGGGGTCTTGCGTTAGTATTGGAGTTGCAAGAGAGTGCAGAAAAAGATGTCAAGCTTGATTTGTCAGAAGAAATTGACATGAAGGACTTTGATGAGCAAGCTCTGATCCCTATGTCCGATGTCAATGAAAGTGATGACATGATTTTTAGTAGCAGTGGAAAAGTATCGAGTACTAATGGCAGTAGTCAAGTGACCGTAGTAAGCCGGGGAAGTTTTGCTAGTAAGGATTCAGATGGATTGATGTCCCCCAGGGCAGTGTTTTCTGAGATTATCGATCCTAAAGGTCGATAAACAAAGAAAAAAAATAAAATAAAATAAAAGAAGTTGCTAGTTAATTTTTAATTTGTCCGATCGTAACTGCCAAAGTCCTTACTTAATTTCCTCATTGAATTATGAAAATTTGAATCTGTGGAACATTCCCTAATTTGCTATTGAACCTTAGTCTTTTAAGTTCAAATGACAAGTACTCTGAACAAAATACTCACCCGATTTTTTGTGGCAATCCAAATATGACACATGCCCCACCTTTTTGTGGCAAATGCCTCTTCAGGGATTACATGGGTTTTGCATCATCCCGTGAAGTGATCTGCAAATAAGTTTTTCCCGGTCTTTTGTAATGTTTAGTTGCTGTTTATGTTTTGGGTGTAGTGGAAGACTAGTTCTGTTTCTGTGTTGTTGTAATTGTTTCTGTTTAGTCCAGTGTTGTCTTCAGGGTCTTGCTACTTTGGTTTAGTTTGTTTGAACTCAATTTTTCTGTGTCTGTACATTTCCTTTGACAACTGATAAGAAGCACGATGGAGCCAAGGATCTTGAATTCTTGATAATCTCGAATAGATTCTCCATTTCCAATATTTTAGCATAGACTCTGCTTTAACAATTAACTTCCTAACCTGCTAGAACACTGTGCCATGTATAAGATGGAGAATGACCAACGTAGCATGCATAAACAGAGCATTTACGATAATACTTGGCCTTTAAAATTCTTTCCAAAATCAAGTCCGGAACATTTAACACTCTCCAACACTTAAAAAAATAAGGGGGGGTGGGGTTCCCTTTTTTTCTTTTAGAAGGTAACACTCTCTGACCTTGCCTAGAGCACTAGCAATAGGGGGTGTAAACACCCTCCAGTTGCAATTTTACAACCAAATCCTCAAAAATAATGCTCTATCCGGGTATGGGTTTTTATAGTATGGGTTTTTATAAATTTTTGCATCCTGTGAACAGTTGGTTCTTATATATAGAACCAATTGTAGCACAGGATGTAAAAAAGAAAAATGTTATTTTATTCCTCTCTCTTGTCTCTGACTCTCTTGTCTCTTCTCACTCTCTCTTCTTTGTTTCTGTTTCTCTCTCTTGGTGGATTTGGTGGTACTAGGAGTAGATTTTAGTGGCTGAGGTTTGAATCGGTGGCCAGGTTTTGAATCAGTGGCTAAGCCTTGGGTTTCCTCTTAGTGGTTTTGGTGGCGTTGGGCTTTGGTTTCGAGGCTGGGGCTTGAATCGGTGGCATTGGGCTTTGGTTTCGGGTTTGGAACTTGAATCGGTGGCGGGCGACGTGGGTGTGGTGGCTTGGGTTGAAATCAGTGGGTTTAAATTGGGCAACGTGAGTTGGCGGTGATTTCAGTGGGTTTAAATTAGTGGCTTTCTCGGTGGTTGTGGGTTGCTACAGGCGTGGGTATGGTGGCTTGGGTTGAATCAGTGTGGAGATTGGGTATTTTGGCTTGGGTTCTGATGGTGTGGTTGGGTTTTTGGTTGGTTTTGTGTTTCAGTAGTGTGGATCGGCAATTGGTTTTGTTAGTTGATTTTAGTGTTTCGGTGGTGGCTGAGTTTCAATTATAGGTAGTTGTTAGTAGCTCTGGGTTTGTTGTGGTGGTGCGGTAGTGGCAAGTTCAGTGGTTTTGGATGATTTGATTTGGGTTTGTTGTAATTTTTTTTTTTTTTTTTTTTGTTGGTTTTGTGTGATTTTGGAATGGGTTTGTTGGGATTTTGCTATGTTTGTTTTGGGTTTGGATTCTTGTTGATTTTGGTATAGATAGATTTAGTGGATTTTTGAAGGGATGGATTTGGCTGTTGGGCTTGTGGTATGGAGTTGGTTACTAGGAGCATTTAGAGGAGAGGAAGACTGGTAGGCAATAGCAGATTGAGAAAAAAATAGATAAAAAGGAAGAGAGAGAAAGGATAAAATTTATATTATTTTAATGAGTTGTATGTAAAAATAGAAACTGGGATGTTGAGTGAGTTGTAAAATGAGATGGTATAATAAATAAAATAAGTTTTAAGGGTGTAAAATAAGAAATTTTTTGCATCCCAAATACTAATGCTCTTAGCCAACATAGCCAAGTTAAAAGATTAAGTTCTTGTAAACCCGATCCGCCCTTATTTTTTGAAATACACAGCTTATTCCACTTTGTCCCCATTAGTATGAATTCACCATCTTTGAAATCTTGTGACATAAATTCTGTGGCAATTTAAAATAGCCCATCACATAGGATGGGATTCCTTGAATCACATTGTGAAAGATTCTAATTTTTATTAGTATAATAAATTTTGTGATAAGTTCATAAATAGAAATCGGTAAGTGTAATAATGCTAAATTGCTATTTTAAGTTTTTAACTAAAATCTCCTTTTAAAAAAGTTGTTTTATTTTTTATTTTATTATTATTTTTTTAATACCAATAGAAAAGAACAGTAGCAGATTACAAAAAGAGTTGGGTGAACCCAATTGTGGTGGCTAGGGTTTTTGGTTGCTAGGCTAGCTAACCTATACACTGAGCTTAAGATGACCTTTGGAACAAAAGCAGCTTTACACACAAAATCCTATTGTTGAAGGGCCACAATATCAGCAACCATAGTTCTATCTTTCCAACCATTTGGACATTTCAAGTTACAAGCCTAAACTATTCCTTTGCTAGTAGACAAAAACAAAATTCTACCAAAACCAAGATTTTTAGCTATCAATGTAGCCTCTACTAGAGCTTCTTGCGTTGCTCCAATTGCTGTTGCTACTGCACTACTAGCACCACCCCTGAAAATGGTCAAGCCTTGAAGGGTGTTGGCTTCATAAGCTAGGGCTGTTCTGCCACTTCTTCTTGTTTTAACTCCTGAGATTTTGATGATCACCTCCCAATGCCCTCCTATGCTCTGGCTGACTGAATTAGTTCTTGTGGATTTTCTGCCCTGATTCCTTTCCATGCTGAAAGCTTCCTTAAACCTGCAAAACAATCTTTGAGTAGTGAGAATAACTTCCAAAGGGTTAGGATTTTTGCCTTCATGAGTAACAAGATTCTTGTGATTCCAGATGGTCTAAAGAAAGGTGTAGACAGCTTGTAGATAGTCCATCATATCTTGCTCCAAATTTTTATATCTAATTAGTAAATTGCTAAGCCATTGCTGGATAGGAGCGGCTCCTAATTCAGATGTGTGTATTGTTGGAGGGGAACCATGCCAGCATGCTCTAGCAAAAGAATAGTAAAGAAACAGGTGGGAAGATGATTCATCCTCTTCCTTGCACATTGGGCAAGTATTGGTAGTTGCAATACCTCTGCTCCTAAGTGTAAGATAGGTGGGGAGGCTATCATGCATTAACTTCCACACAAAAAGACTGATTTTATGAGGTACCTTAACTTTCCAAATAAGATTCCACACCTCTGTTGGAATTAGGTAAGGCCTTAAGTGTAGGGAGGAGTTTTGAACAAAGTCCTTAAGGAGGAGCTTATAAGCATTTTTGACCTTGTACCCCCCTAAGCTTGAGTGTTTCCATAGAAGTTTATCTGAAACAGTCCCTGTCTTAGAGATGGGAATTCTAAGGATATCAGCACATTGAGGAGGTGGATAAATTTTTCTAACCAGATCAGCCTTCCATATCCTATTATTATGGTCAATAAGGTCAGCAACAGTACCAGTAACCAGGTTTGGATTTTGCAGAGTTTAGGTAGGGCATTTGAACTAGTTGGGGTTCTTCAGGGGATGTTAGATCTATCACCAACCCACCATCTAGCTTCCTTCAAATTTGAATTTTCTTGTTTTATAATGTTTCTCCAAAACCAAGAATGGTAGGGTTTGGGAGAGCATTCATATATAGAGCACCTAGGGAAATATTTAGATTTAAGGGTCTTTGCTAGCAAGGATTGGGGTTTTGGACTTATTCTCCAAAACTAGGAGGCAAGCATGGATTGGTTGATTAATTTGAATATTTTAAGACCAATACCACCTTCTGATTTGTTCATACAAACTGTATCCCAATTCAACATATGCATTTTTTTAACCCCTTGATCATGACCCCACCAAAAGTCTCTGATAATAGAATCCAATTTCTTGCAAATAGTATCAAGGACTTTGAAGCACGAAAAAGTGTACAAGGGGATTGATTGAAGGACAGAGGAAATAAAAGTAGCTATGCTAGCCTGGGAAAGAAGCTTTGCTTTCCATCCCTATAACTTAGAAGTTAATTTGTCCACCAAGAAATGGAAGTCAGCTACCCTCTTCCCCCTTAATTTAAAATCTAGGCCAAGGTATTTGCTAGGGGTATAAACCAAATTAACTTGTTAAGACCTTGCAAGAGAGATTTGATCAACACTTGACATATTGGAGAGTAGAAAAAATTAGATTTAGCTAGATTTATACTTTAACCTGAGAGAGCACAATACTAGTTGAGGATCCTTTTGATACAATCTAGAGATCTATTATCCTTTTTGAAGAAGAGAATGGCATCATTAGCAAAGAAAAGGTGTGAAAAGGTGCATCCAGTCCTACCTATTCTAATCTCTAAATCTATTTCCTTTGTTCAGCTTCTAAAAAGGATAGGGAAAGAACATTTGCACATAAAAGAAAGAGATAAGGAGATATGGGATCCCCTTGCCTTATGCCTTTGGAAGGTGTAAAAGATTGTTTAATACAACCATTGACTAGCAAGGTGTATTGCATTGTTGTAACACACTCCATAATCCACCCAACCCAATTAGGACTAAAGTTCATGGCCAACAGAACAGCCTTCAGAAAGTTCCAATCTAGCCAATCATAGGCTTTACTCATTGATAGGCCAAGAATATACTGACCTGTTTGGTAAATTGACCAAATAATAAGGTTCAATTACATGCAATAAGTGTGGTAGCACAAACAAATCACCAAATAACTAAATGCAATGGAAAATAAATTTGATACGGGTGGTTTTTTTACGAATGGGGAAAACCACCGAGGCAAAACCCCACCGAGTGAATTTAAGGTCACAATTCCTGAGAATCCATTATTATCAAAACAAGCTGTTACAAGTAAAGGAACCCCAGTACCTTATACCAACCTACAGTTGAATCTTTACCCCAATACACAATTGGACTTGTAATGTAGTGACAATCTCTCCTTTTAATGCACAGCTCCAAGTACGTGACTAACCAATCGATGCACGGATCCTAGTATGTGACTAACACACCAACTTGAGAAGAAATTTGGCTGTAAAGTTCTTCAATTCATCCACACGATGAAGATTGAGAAGCTCTTTGGTCACAAAACCCTATGGCATACAAACACAGCAGCTTCTTCAAAAGAAAGATGAACTAGGGCAAATTGTCTCTAGTCACAATACGCTTGCAACAACAAGTGCAACAACCTTCTAGTGGCCCTTAAAATAATCCTTATATGTGTCTAGGGTTGTGAGAAAAGAAAACCTAAACACGTAGTTTGGATATGCGTGAAAAATAGTTCTAAAAATCTAATTTTTGTAATTCTCGATAGATACTGCTGTCAAGCTTATTTGTCGAGTTTCGCATTTTAAATCTTGATAGATACATCTGTCGAGCTATTTGTCGAGTTTTAAAACATAGCACTTCTTCACTTGATTCTTGGACAGATTTGCATGGCTTCAATACTTTTTCTTGAACTCTTGTTCCTTGAAGTATTAAACACATCCTAGATCTACCTAATTACAAGTAAAGTATGTTTTGTCAAAGGATTAGCCAATTCTAAATGACACATGTTCTTAACATGATCCACATATGTCTTAACACTCATGTCAATCTTTAGAGGCCCAAAACAACCTTTCCTACCCTTCATTTCGCCTAACATGTCAAAGATTTCATGTGTAATTAAAATGCCATTAGAGATGTTCCTCCCTTTAATGAAGGCATTTTGAAAGGGGGTGATGAGGTAATCCATGAAGGGTTTAAGCCTATTAATTATAATTTTGGAAATAACTTTGTATATGACAGTGCATAAGCTAATAGGCCTAAAAGGGTTGACATTCTTAGGACAAGAGTTTTTAGGAATAAGAGTAATGAATGTTTGGTTGAGTGTTTTAAGTAAAGAATCTGTATAGAAGAAGGCTTGAACATAGTTGAAGATGTCATTTTTCACCAAGTCCCAATACTCCTGATAGAAAAAGGCTGGAATTCCATCTGGTCCAGGTGATTTGAAGGATCCAAGTTGGAAGATGGTGAATTCAATCTCTTCATTTGTCACTAGTATTGTAAGAGCCAAATTCTGTTGGTTGGATATTTGTGGAATAGGCAAGGTTCTGATCTCCTTAAGAAATATGGTCAACATCAGTTGTAGTGGTCCTCCCATAAGATTGCTTGAAGTGTTGTAAGAGCAGTTGTTCAATTCCTCCCTAATCTTCAATTACTTTACCATCATCAGTATTCAGTTGTAAGATCCTACTCCTTGCTCTTCTTTGCTTCACTACAGTTTGGAAATACCTCGTATTTCTATCTCCTAGAACCACCCAATTGCATCTAACCTTCTGAGACCATATTACTTCCTCTTTGTGCATAAGTGTTTCAAGTTCCTCTCTAAACAGGTTTTTTCTTTCTGACATCGTCAACTGTGTGAATAGAATTTTGGATGGATTGCAATTGAGCTTGTTTGAGCTGAATGTCATTCTCAACTTTACCAAAAACTTACTTGTTCCAACTGATGAGATCTTTCCTCACATTTGAAAGTTTATTCTTTAGCTGGTATGCCTTAGAACCAACTACCTTAAAACTCCAAGCTTTCTGGACAACTTCTTTGCATGTAGGGTGTGTCATCCACATTCTCTCAAATCTGAAGAGTCTATGCCTGAAGGATTGATTGATTTCAAAATCTAGCAAAATAGGACCATAGTCTGATCAAACAATAGGAAGATTTCTAAGAGAGTAACTAGTGTAGGCATTCACCCAATCCACACTAGCAAATGCCCTATCAAGCCTTTCCATTACAAAATCTTCCCCATCCTTCCTTTTCATCCAATTTGTTAACTAAAAAAACAAAAACCTTACTCTCTTTTTTTTTAATAGAAAAAAAAAATGTAACCAAAAGATAAGTTTATTTCATAATTTGTATTAAGAAGTTGTATCATTTTAAATTTTGAATTTGATAGTAGAAAATGTAGATGAGTGAGAATATGGGTTGTTAATGGGCTGGCCCCCCATTTTTACTTGGCCCATGGGCACAATGGGTTAGGCATAGCAGGTTGTTAACTAGTTAACGGGTTGGGTCAAGTTAGCCTGAAAGAGAAAATCCTAGCCCATGATCTTACTCATGGGCAATGCTTATTTTGTCTTTAGCAGGCAGGGGTACTAGGGTGGATCTAATGGGCTACCATGGGCTTATATTAACATCTTATTTTATTATTTTTTATAAGTAAAGAATCATTTTTTTTAAAAGGGAGTAATCAATCTATTTTTTTCAAGGAAAAAAAAAACAAAAAATTTGAAACTTATTTAAAAAATTTTACGGTCAAATCTATTTAATTTTTTGTTTTGTTGATGGAAACCTTTTTTTTTTTTTTTTTAATTAAGGCTTTAAATGGTTTTTAATTTTTTTTTTTGTTTTTTAATAAAAAAAGGTCCAATGGTTAAATCAAAAGTTGCTACACTACTAAATATATATATATATATATATATTAAACTAAGTTTAACATAATCACTTTAAGTATCTTAGTGGTTAGGAGTGTTCTCTTAAAAAATTCCTCTATAATGTTACAATTATATGTAAAAGATATTATAATAAATCAAACTTGCTATATGAGTTTGATGGTTTTTAGACCCCTTAAAAACACAATTGGATTAACCTAGGTAATTAGTCAAGTTGTTACTTAGTCCAATTTAACAAAACTAGGTTAACACAATCATATCATGCAAAACAGCGGAAAGATAAATAACACAAAGATATGATCACCTAGGAAACCAAACCGGTAAAAATCTAGGGAGGATTTAACCTAGCTATCCTCAAGGTAAACTTGAATCCACAATCTTGAAAGAATCAAAGTTCATACAATAAGACTTACAAGCCCCCATGCTCTACTTTTTATTGCTACCCACCAGTAGAACTTACTGACACGACCACGTGCAAGCTCCGAATCCACAGATTCCTTCTTTCTTGGATTTACCGCCAGATATAAGCACACCCGCTTGTGTTTCTTTAAACTTTAATGGCAGCAACTGAGTTGATCATCAAGGTGTAGATAAAATCTCCTCCTTGAAAACCCTAAGTTTGTGTAAAGGAAAGCTCCTCTAGATCTCACAAGAGATTTATACAAACAGCAATATGAGCAACACTAAAACGTGGCTAGGGTTTGCCTTTTATACTTAAGACAAATTAGAAAACCCTAAATGTTTTAAACAAACTAGGGCTGAGTTGGAAATCTCCAGAAAAACGTATTCTACCCAAGATTCGATCGATCGAGCCTAAGCTTCGATCGATCAAGCCAGGCCGAAATGCACAATAACTTCTGCATCAGCTCGATTCCAACTTTACATAAAAGATACTTTGAGCAAGACTAAACACTTCTAAACATAATGTTTTAATCATGGTTTGCCAACAATACACATTAAAGTTAAATACATAAAAACCTAAGTCTTTAGAACCTAACAGAGTTCGTGCATTACAACTAATATGTAATTACCAATTTAATTATTTAACAAAAAATAAGAATAACCAATGTTAGTTAATCAAAATTATAATTGTTTCTGTTAGTTTATGTAGGAAGTTCACAACATGGGGGAGCTAGATGCATAAGAAAACTTGGGGTAACAAAAAAAAAAAAAAAACCACTATTTGTCATTTGGAGCAACACAATCACATATAAATAGTTTCTTCTATCTTTTTGACCTGTTTTTACAAGACTTGACAACAACAAAAACCATATGATTCAGTGCACATAACATTAATAACAGCCCATTTTTTAGCTCATAATTGTAATCCCAATTTTTAAGAGGTTGTAATGCATTGTAATGCCTCAAGCCCTTATAATAATAAAAAAGTTCTAATTTTTTGGACCCCCACATACCTCACCAACCCCATTCACTACCACCACACATCACACTCCCTTATCTCCCTCTTTGGATGGTCAACTAAGGCTTCGTTTGGAAGTTCATAAAGGAATGAAATGAAATGATCATAAGGGAATAGAAAGTAACGGAATGTATTTATGTAAGGGAAATTAATGGAAAAGAATGGAATGAAATTAAGTAACCTTAATTGGATGTTTTAAAATAAATGAATAGGAATGAATAAAAATGAATGAAATGTAAGTAATCTTGTTTGGGAGTAACATAAATGGAATGAAATGGAATGGAATGAATTCATTTTATGACAATATTATTATTATACCCATATTTTTTTAAAAAGAGGGTTGAATATATAGGGGTATTTTGGGAGTTTAGTAAAAAATTCATTAAATTTAATTTTGTTCCCTCTCATTCCTCCCAATTTTGAGGGATGAAAATTTGAGATTTTAAGGGAATAGAGAGGAATGAGTGTTCCCTCCTACCCATTCCATTCCCTCTCACTTAAACTCTCAAAAAGGGGAATGAATTTCATTCCCTTAATTAAAACTCCCAAACAAGGGAATGGAAAAATATTCTAAAATTATTCTTTTTATTTATTTCCATTTCATTCTATTCTCTCCTATTGAATGAAGCCTAATGGTTTTTACACTTTTCTTTTTTCCATTTCATACAAACACAACACACTTCTCTTTTTCTCATTCACACTCTCCCACCGGTCCCCACTCCTCACCACCACCTTCACCATCTTTTCCAATGAGATTTACCAAAAAACTCCTTAGAAATCTCTAAGGCATTTTCTTCTCTTTTATTTAAGGTAAAAACTTCTTATTTTTTTGGTGGACTTTTATACTTTTGCTAGAGATTCTCTTTATCTAAGCTTTTGGAGTGACAATCTTGTGTTTATGTGTATAGGTTTTGATTTGGTGGACTTATTTGATAAGTGGGTTTATGGTTTTACAAATGGTGGCTGTCTAAGGTTTACTTATGGTGGAAATTTAGGGGTTTGGATTATATCATGTGATAGTTGGTAAATCTAATTTTCCATTGTGATAGTTGGTAAATCTAATTTTCCATTACTATTGCATTTATTTGGAGCTAGTTGAAGATTTAAAATTCTTGTCTTGGTAGATATTGTGATTTTGTTTCATGGGTCTCTCTTGATGATGATGTGTAAATCTTATGGAAGTTACTAATAAATTGTTAAGATTTTAGTATTAGGGAGATGATCTTGAATTAGTTAATTTTATAAATTAATGGAGTCTATACCTTGTAAATAAAATTGCTGAGAAACTTTGGAAATGGAATACATTACTTCTGAGGTTAAATACTTAGGTTTGCCTAATTAATTTCTTATTTAGTGATCTCTAATTTGTAGCTAGATGCAATTTCAAGCTTTATGCTTATCGTAACAGGTTTGCTTGGTATTGTTTAGGTTCTAGCTAATCTCCTTTGGAGCTTGGAGAATTAGACTTTTGTGGGTTAAGGTAAGTAGCATTTTAATGAGATTTTTGGAAAATAATAACATGACATGAAACGTTGTTTTTGGGTTAAACACATTTTGGAAAATTATTTGTGAAACTATATTTTTCTAAAAAGTGTTGTCTTGTGGCCCTATTATATATGATTATATATGAAAAGTGCATCATATTTAATATTGCATATGGGGAAATGCATGAATATGTGGCATGGAAAAGAAAAGCATCTTTGAACTCCTTTGATAAGAGCTTTCATAATTTGTGGTATTATTTGGAAATATTAAATATGTTTTGTCTTAACTTGTATTATTTGGGAAATTGATAGAAAATCTTATTGCAAGGAATGATTTTAATGGCCTTGAGAATTTTATGGATATCTTGGTTATTGGGCAATTTTATGAAACTACTTGGAAAGTAAACTACGTATTTTGAATACATTTAATTTGTGAGCCTCTGATGTGATTTTACATTGTACCACAATATTGGTGATTACCTCATCTTTGTGACAATGCTTGTGTGATGTCAGATTACCCCGTTCTTGTGATGACAAGTCCAGATAGAGCCACTCACTTTGCATGATGCTAGTAAATCCTTGAATGTGTGGGTGAGGCTCCTACCCATAGGGCCAAAAGACCACATGCAAATGCTGGAGGGTGTGGATGAGGCTAGGCAGGGCCAATAAAACCCATGCAAAAGAGTTAGAATATGATGCATTCTCCCTTGCTGGCCATGGGCGGGAGAGGTGAATTCTTGAGCGTGTGGGTGAGGCTACTACCTATGAGGCTAATAGACCACATGTCAAAAGAGGTACATATCATGCTAGTGGTTTGTGGGTTTTAACTTGTCTCTATGGTGGTATAATGTCTTTGTGACATTTCCGTCTTTGCAGTGGCTTGTCATATGGCTTGGGTTGGCCTTTCAGGTTTTTGGAACAATGTTGTTATGCTTACGCTATATATATATATATATATATATACATATATTAGGTGGTTTCATGGTGATCATTTTAATTCGAAGCTTTGGGTGGCATTATTTAATCATTCTTATCATGTTATTATTGAAAATGATCTTTTAGTATTCAGTTAGAAATTTCCATACTATAACATGTTTTGTAAACCATTTATCATCATGAAATTTGCATTTCCCCCACCTCCATTAATTATGCTAGGGGAAATTACACTTTACCATCTTAAATTATACCCTAAATTACACTTTGCACCCTAAATATTTCGAATGCAAGTTTTACACCCTAAACTATGACTCTTGTTACACTTTAACTTGGATGGAAATCCAAAATTTAGGGTGCAAAGTGTAATCAAAAGAATAGTTTAGGAAGGTAAAGTGTAATTTCTTATTTGTTTTTAAGGGATTGAGAAGAGGGGCAATTTGGTCTTTTTACATGATGTCATACTTTTCCATCTAAGTTAACAGTAAACTTAATGTCAGGATGCAAAGTGTAACAAGGGTCATAGTTTTGGTTGTAAAATGTGCATTTGAAAAGTTTATGGTGCAAAGTGTAATCTGGGATATAGTTTAGGATGGTAAAATGTAATTCCCTCAATTATGCTACTTACTGGACTCCATCTCATCCCATTCTTTCACAAACTTTTTCAAAGTAGACAAAGATTATTTTGAGACAGGTTTTTGTGGCTAACAGTAGTTAGACTAACTATTGATAGAGGCTGGATTTTTGTGATGGTGCTCTTTAGATGATGTACATCCTAGAATAGGCTTGATTCATTCTTTTATATCTAATAGTGGTTATGACTTTTATTTCCACTGATGGGACAAGTTATTGATGTGTAATTACATTAATTCAGACCTCTATTCTTTTATAGCCAAATGGTTATTATAAGTATTGCATAGAGTTCTGACTTACTTTGGGAGTATCTTTAGTGCAATTATTATGAAAATTCTTGATGTTGATACTTGGTATGAATTGTTTGGACTGAATTGCCAAAAAGGAAAAAACTACAGGTATCTTTGGGATGTATTTCTCATGCTTTGGACCCTTTTGGGTTTGGGGCGTGACATGCATGAACTCAAGTGTGATTAATTTCACATGTTAGCCTAATAATTTATTAGCAAGTTCTAGTTAGTTGAACTGGTAATATCTATTGTTATCAAATAAGAGACCTGGGGATTTGAACCTAGCACACCATAAAATGAATGCTATCTAAACCTAAAATAAAGTGTAATCATCATAAAATGGATGTCATATATTGAAATTCTATTGTATCCATAAAAAAGTCTTTTAATTCTATCTAAAAGTGGGGATAGCATTTTAAATACATTTATCTCCCCAATCCCCACCTTGAATAGGGTAGATTTTATTCGTCACTTATGGCAAATAAGGTTGGGAATGGGGTTAAGTCCTTCCCCCTAAATGGGTTTGGGTTTATGACAAGGGCGTATTGAACCCAGTTTATATTTAAAAATTAAGAATTAATTTTTAAAATATTTTGTATAGGTTTTTGTCTGTGTTTTATGAGATCTTTTGACAAATGGGACTGGGGATTGGGGTTAAATATTCCTTCCCCCCAAGTGGCTTGGGGGCGGGAGTGCCTACCAGGGGAACTGCCTTGTTTATATTTAAAATTTTAAAATTATATTTTTTTTTTATTTTTTACTACAAATATGTGTTCTTTAACTTTCAAATTTTAATATATGATTTCTTTTGGTGCTGTATTATTGATTTGATATTTTTATGATAAATATTTATATTGTTTATAAATTTTTAATTGTTGTGGTATTATTATTATTTTTAATTGTTTTTATGATTTTTAATACTTGAATAGTTGAATTGATATATTGCTATGCTTTTAGAAAGATTTGTAATGTTAGACATGTTTTTTTTTTTTTTTTAATATTTATGAGTTTTAATTTAATGTATTATATATTTTAAATCAAATATTAATTACAATTAATTGAGTGGGACGGGTACCCTTGAGTGCCACCTAGGATGGTGGAGGAAAAAAAAAAAAAAAAACGTCCCAGAGAGGAGGTGGGGGAAAGGGGAGGAACGGGTGTGGGGAAAAGTGGTGGAAGTGAAAAATAAAAAACCAACCTGGTACCTATCATGTTGTCATTCTTATGAGAAATTATAAGATCCACATGGTGGATAAGTGATGTGGTCCACTATTTTACTAAAAAACTTCTATCTGTTTAAAACTGTTAGTTAGAATTTTTTTTTAAACAGAAATTAATTACTGACTCAGCAATTTTAAACAAGTGAAAGTTTTTTAGTAGAATGGTGGACAAGTGACGTGGTCCACCAAATGACTCTATAATTTCTCCATTCTTATGTGGAAGATCAAATATGCTTGCTAGGTGATTATGTGGGTTTTTTTTTTTTTTTTTTTTCATTATTATACATCAAAATATATCTTTGATTAAAAAAAAAATCATAATATACCATGTCATAATTACGAAAAAAAATTATAAAAAATTGTTTCCACTAGAATTATTGTTGCATAATAAAATATCCCTCACACAAAAAATCTTCCACTTCGTTTCAATCATTACAGGCAATTTGCTTGACTCTAATGGCGCTTTCATTATCTAGTGCAAATTCCTTGAGCGCACGTCAGCAGTGAGACTTTTCCTTGTATCATTACTGGCAACTTCTGTGTCCGTGCCTTCTTTTGTTGTTTTATATTGTCTTATCTTATCTTTATAGCTTTTGTATTCTCCATAAAAGAAACCAAAAACTTAGACATTTCGATTTTCGAGTGCATTATCAAGTTTCTAATCATTTTGTAGTTTCTTCTGAAAGTTCAAAAACGTGTAAAAACACCTTTGAACGTTTAGACCCCCAAATAACAACTTAATCAATTCAAGCAATATGTCAAACAATTAGTGTGCGGAAACTTAACATATGCTATCATACGAAATTGATTAAATACTATCTAAGCCATAACAAAATAAAATCCACAGCAGATAATTTAAAGGCAAAGATAGAGGAAGGAAGATGCAAACACAAAGACAACACGCGATGTGTTATCGAAGAGGAAACCGAAGTCCTCGGCGAAAAACCTCTCCGCCGCCCTCTAAGCGGTAATCAATCCACTAGAAAATATAGTTGGGATACAAGGACAGCAATAGACCCTCCAAGCCTAATCTACCCAGTGCACCTAAGCCCTCCAAGCTTCTTGCTCCAACGAGGTTGCGCCGAACCTTTTTCTTTTCTAGCTTTCCGGATTCCGCTACTAGACCATAGCATCAACCAATGAAGATTGGTTCCTTCCTAACTGCTTCCTAGAAATCCAAACAGCAGACTCACAATGATGATAATGGTGAGAACCTGGTTTGGTATAATGCCTCTCAAGGATTTAACAATGGAGAGGAAGAGAGTTGAGGAATTTGAAGAGATTCTAAGGTAGAGATTGTGGGTGAAACAATCTGGTTTTTCTTTAGGGTTTCTCTCTCAAAATTCTCTCTGGAAGCTCTCTTTCAATCGTGGGTAATAGGGGTATTTATACTGGAGTGGAGAGGAATGTGAAACGTCAGAATTCTACAAAACAGGGGTGGCTCGCGGCTTGACCTCGCGGCTTGACTGAGTCGCGAGATCCAGTCGCGAGATAACCGTATGCCAGTTGTCCTGTTTTGTCCTGTAGTGCTCCAGCTAGTAGACTGTTCACCTTCCAGCATGCTTGGCACGTGAGGTTGCTTCTGGCGGCTTGAAGCCGCGAGTCACCCGCGAGACCCAGCCGCGAGACTCTGTTTTCTTGCACACTCTTGAGCAAACTTCACTCTTGAGCAAACTTCACTCTATCTCACTTACTACCCTTACATCAAACCCACCTAAATACAGGGTTACTAAATGCTGAATTACAAGCAAATTTGGCACGGAATAAAGCCAATACGATGGTTGAATAAATTCAACCTTACAATCTCCCCCTTTGGCTATTCCGTGACAAAACCCTAAAACAGACTCTAGACTTAACATGTGAGTTGGGAACAGTTGAACAAAACTCACTCACACCTAACTCTAGAAGCTGTGACGCACTTGAATCATATGAACATAATACTCCTGAAACACAACAATACACCATGATCATTGTAAGCAGAAAATTATAAAATGCATATGAAACAGGCAATAAGTGATCAAGCAAAGATGGAGTTATGAAACAAACCATAGCTTGATCAACCAAGTGAACACCACAAGGTAGTGATCACAGTGCTCATTCACACTTGGAATGAACACAAGGACATACAAGTTAACAAGCACAAGGCAAGACACTTGTATGCACAACACTCAACCAATGCATATCACACAAGTCATATGCATCTAGGAACAATCCTACAAGGGCACAAGAGTGACAGTACATAAACCAAAATGCATAACATTTAGATTAAAGTACTGATTTCAACATAGCATAAAGGCTGCATTAAGCAAGGTACATACCATAAAACCTACAAACTATGCAAAAGACATAAACCCTAAAAGCTTACATAAGCACATGGGTACAAACACATTATATTGAATAAAAACTTAAACAATATAAACTAAAAGTGCTTAAAATTTCTCCCCTTCAAAGTGATGAGAAGCTGTGATGCACTTGGAACATATATATACTTGTACCCTGAAACACTTGCACAAAACACATTAGACCCTCAAGGTAAAGCAAGTAATAAATGACAAGTATAATATAACAAGTATAGAAAAGACTACAATGATCACATAGCAAAGCAAAAGATCATCTGAACATGCATTCAATGAAGCATAATAACATAGGGACATATGCATGTCCAAAGCACAAACATGATGCAATGAGAACACCAAAGCATAACACAAAGCACCATAAGGCCAACAAGAAAACAAACAGAACAAGGTTTTCTAGTTAACACAATGTCTTCTCCCCCTTGGTATATGCATCTCCCCTATGGAATATCTCTCCCCCTACAAATGTGCATGAGAAATAAAATTTCTCCCCCTAAGGATGTGCACAAGAGTCATATAGAAATGACAAAATACTCCGAAACATTCTCTAGAGTATACTCTCCCCCTTTTTGTCAGGAATAGACAAAGGGTCAAGAAGAAACGAGGGCAAGAGATGAAGGTATGAACAATGCTAATGATGCATGAGGGGTGCAAGATGAATGAGAAAATGAAGCTCAAACCCAAGATAAAGTAACATGCTACAAAGCATAAGGTAAGCATGACATGCTAGGATGAAGAAATAAGGTAAAGACCAATGCGTGACAAGGGTAACAAAAGTGTGTGCAAGAGGTGGCTAAGTGCAATGCATGTCCAATGCATGAAAAATGCACATGTGGGGCAAAGTGTGCAAAATACACAACTAATGAACCAAACATGTTCCTAATGAGGAAACATGAGAAACCCCAAAGTTTGGTACTCATCGGAGTCCAAACAAGCGAGAAAATGTCTAAGAGGCATTTTATCAAACACCTAGCATGCACACTATGAACAATAATGTGAAACAATGCATGAACATCATGAAATCCACCCTTAATACATGTTCTTTCAGCCACAAGGGGCCAACATCCAATGCATATCAACAAAAGAAACCAATCCCATGAAGAAAATTGACAAAAAAAATAAGTTTTCCCAACCCCTATGATGAAAATCCCAACCAAGAGCACAAAACTCTCCAAAACATAATCTAAGGATCAAAATCAATGAAAAGAGTTTATAATTACCTTAGAGATGTTAATGGATTGAAAAACCATTCAAATTGGTTGGGTTTTGATGTAAAAATATTGAAAGAGGGGTTTTAGAGAGGATGGGAGAGGTTTAAAACAACCCTTAATACATGTTCTTTCAGCCACAAGGGGCCAACATCCAATGCATATCAACAAAAGAAACCAATCCCATGAAGAAAATTGACAAAAAAAATAAGTTTTCCCAACCCCTATGATGAAAATCCCAACCAAGAGCACAAAACTCTCCAAAACATAATCTAAGGATCAAAATCAATGAAAAGAGTTTATAATTACCTTAGAGATGTTAATGGATTGAAAAACCATTCAAATTGGTTGGGTTTTGATGTAAAAATAATTGAAAGAGGGGTTTTAGAGAGGATGGGAGAGGTTTAAAACAAGTTTCCCACAAAAAAGCTCTTTAAAAAGCTGATTCTGGGCAATTCGCGACTGGCGAGTCGCGAGCCAAGTCGCGAGTGAGCCGCGAAACCTCTCTGTATGAACTCGCGGCTTGCAAGCTGCCAAACCGAGTAGCCAAAACTGGCAGCTTGCTGGCAGCTCACGCAAGTAGCCAAAATGAGTGGCCAAAAAATCTGACACTTGTTTTTCAAACCAGAACATGTTTAAACATTGAAAAACAAAGTAAGTACTAAACATAAACACAAAAAGTGATAAAAATCACTTCCAAAAACATATAAAATGATCAAAAATATTTTTGGATTAAACCATATAAGATTGAGCACATGCACATCACATTTAGACAAGTACAATCTAACAAATGAATAAGACATTCATTGAATCATTAGGCAAGTGTGTTGTGTGTGTATCAAATGTGGAATAGTCCTTAGTCTAGAGTGAAGTTTCAATGATCAATTCAATCAAGTCATACACAACTAGTACTAAGTCAAGTGGTCTATCTCAATTATAGAAATGAACATATATGACCTCCCACAAGAAAATGATTGCATAAGATTGAAGCTTTTCATTTGGCTTCTTACAATTCATATCATTTGATCATTTTGAATCAATACAACTCATTTTGAGCAATACATCTCATTTTTGAGATTGATGCCTGAAATTTTTGATATTTCAAATTGATGAACAAGCCTTTGGCTTTTTGGGCATCATACATTTTCATATAAGTCGCTTTCCCTTTTTCCTAGTCGAATACTAGTATGTGCGACGGCTTTTGCAGCTCATTATCTCTTTTCATTTTGAAATTTACATTTATTGAGCTCTTTAAACAATAAAAATAAAAGAGTGGGAAGAGATATAAGCACGAGTCTACGCATGTATCAAAACCAACATGACTATTGACAAATCATTCATGACAAGCTTGAAGATCGATTTACAACAATCACACAAAGATGTCAAGATTTTTCCCACAAAGATATAAGTGCAAAAATAACAAGCTAAGCTCGTAAATGCACAAAGCCATTTGTACAAAGGTACAAGGCCAAACTCACATGTGATATGTGCTCAAACAAATACGATCAAACTTTTTGAATTTTTCACTTTTTATGTGGTTTTGGATTTTTTTTTTTTACTCACACAAAACTGAAATATAAAAGTAAAATAAAAAACAAAACACTGCATACAAATAAATGCAAGATGCACAAAATGCATGATGATATGACATTTAATGCATGAAGGGTCCTACAAAGATCGAAAGAATTAGATCAAGGACCAAAAAGAGCACAAGCTCAACCATAGGAATCCTTCCTCATCCAAACAGAATGATTGTTTGGAATGAGTGTCTCAAGGGAAGTGAGACGAGGGTTGGAAGAATGAGAACCGGAGGTGCACATAGTCAAGGAGTTAAGAGCATTAAACATTTTCTTTAACAACATGCTATTTTCACTCAAAACCGGTTTACTCTTTTTAGCACAACTTCCAAAAAGCTCAAGTTTTTCTTTTCTTTTGATTCTTTTAAAAGCATGAAACTTAGAGCATTGAGGTCTTACATGACCAAAGGCATCACAATGGTGACACACAATGTGTTTAGGTCTACTAGGCTTTTTGGGAAGAGATCTAGCAACAAAGGTTTGTTCTCTTTTTAACTTGGGGCATTGGGGTCTTATGTGACCAATCACACCACAATGGTGGCAAGTTGGAACAAACTTAGATCCATCCAAAGCCTTAGGTTGAGACCTAAACAGAGGCTTTGACTTAACAGCCTTTCTCTCCACCTTTTGATTTCTTTTATGTGGAGGAATGTACACCGATTTGTCCTTTACGGTAGAACACACACTAGGCACAAAATCGGGTACCATAACATGATTGCAACACATATTTTCATCCTTTTTAACAATAGGTTCAGCAATCAAACACTTGGCATGCATCTTAAGAGATTCATTTTCACATTTAAGATCATCAACAAGTTTGTTAGACAAAACAAGTTTAGCATCCAAGTCCATATTTAAACATTCAAACTCTTTCAGTTTTTCAAGAGAAATTTCAGCAAGTTTTTTATATTTCTCAACCAATTTGTAGGATTCATTGAGCTTAGCAATCAAATCATCCTTTTCACAGAATAACTTGCTCAAATTCTTTTGAAACTTCTTAGCATTTTTCTTGAAGAGTTTGTCAACAACACCCATAGATTCAAATAACATGTCATCACACTTATGAGGATTAACACTCATAGAGGCATTTTCACAAACACGTGGCATGTTACATTCATCACCAACCAAATCATGCAAAGAGTCATACAAAGCACAATCCATGGCAAATAAACACAAGGGGTCAAGGATCACACTTAGGTATTTAAACCACAACAAGTGTACCCGCTCTGATACCAATTGAAAGTTCAAAAACGTGTAAAAACACCTTTGAACGTTTAGACCCCCAAATAACAACTTAATCAATTCAAGTAATATGTCAAACAACTAGTGTGCGGAAACTTAACATATGCTATCATACGAAATTGATTAAATACTATCTAAGCCATAACAAAATAAAATCCACAGCAGATAATTTAAAGGCAAAGATAGAGGAAGGAAGATGCAAACACAAAGACAACACGCGATGTGTTATCGAAGAGGAAACCGAAGTCCTCGGCGAAAAACCTCTCCGCCGCCCTCCAAACGGTAATCAATCCACTAGAAAATATAGTTGGGATACAAGGACAGCAATAGACCCTCCAAGCCTAATCTACCCAGTGCACCTAAGCCCTCCAAGCTTCTTGCTCCAACGAGGTTGCGCCGAACCTTTTTCTTTTCTAGCTTTCCAGATTCCGCTACTAGACCGTAGCATCAACCAATGAAGATTGGTTCCTTCCTAACTGCTTCCCAGAAATCCAAACAGCAGACTCACAAAGATGATGATGGTGAGAACCTGGTTTGGTATAATGCCTCTCAAGGATTTAACAATGGAGAGGAAGAGAGTTGAGGAATTTGAAGAGATTCTAAGGTAGAGATTGTGGGTGAAACAATCTGGTTTTTTCTTTAGGGTTTCTCTCTCAAAATTCTCTCTGGAAGCTCTCTTTCAATCGTGGGTAATAGGGGTATTTATACTGGAGTGGAGAGGAATGTGAAACGTCAGAATTCTACAAAATAGGGGTGGCTCGCGGCTTGACCTCGCGGCTTGACTAAGTCGCGAGATCCAGTCGCGAGATAACCGTATGGCCAGTTGTCCTGTTTTGTCCTGTAGTGCTCCAGCTAGCAGACTGTTCACCTTCCAGCATGCTTGGCACGTGAGGTTGCTTCTGGCGGCTTGAAGCCGCGAGTCACCCGCGAGACCCAGCCGCGAGACTCTGTTTTCTTGCACACTCTTGAGCAAACTTCACTCTATCTCACTCACTACCCTTACATCAAACCCACCTAAATACAGGGTTACTAAATGCTGAATTACAAGCAAATTTGGCACGGAATAAAGCCAATACGATGGTTGAATAAATTCAACCTTACATCTTCCTCAAGACTTTTCAAGTCTCCCCTGCCCCACTTCTCATGAGTAGACAGCAACTTTACTGGTATTGACCATTCGTGATTCGTGGTCATCATCCAACTAAAACGATGGTATTAACTATTAAGTAATGAATTTCGTACCGTAGTGGCCTCTCCCTCTCCCTCTACCTCCGATCTAGTCCTCCTCTTCTTCTTTCATTTTCTTGTTCTTATTAATCTTTGTTTTCTTAACCAATGTTGTTATGTTTTACTTTTGACAGATAGATGAGATTTTGTTAGACGACAAAAGACTTTATCAATTAAATTAATTAAAACTTATGATAAAAAATCTTACATTTTGGTTTATTAATATTTATGTAATGTAAAACATACCACTAATTCCTAGATCATAGTAAGTGCTACAAGTCAAATAGCAAAAAATCCAGAAAGTAGGAGTCAATAGGTTGACAATGACGAAATTGCATGAAATTTGATGACATAATTAACTCCATGATAGATAATTTAATAAATTGTGATAATTTATTTAAAATATTTTTTTTAAATGATATATGATTTTTTTATTAACAAAATTATTTACTAAAAAATAGTACTTTAACACTAATAAGATTTTCATTGAGTAATATTTTTCTTTTTTGAAGTCTTTTAGTTATAGGACTAGAACAATAGTAGAAGAACATGGCAATTAATTAGAATATTTACTTAGTGTGAAATCACCATTTTTAAGACCCAACTTTTATTATATAAAATATAATATTTAAATAAAAAATTTCCCAAACCAGTCATATTATAGGCTGTTGATTGAATCAATAACAAATTAATTAAAGGTATTGAGTCTAGGTAGTTCTTTAGCATGATGGTTAAAAAAACAATAAGTCTACATAGGCAAACTCTCTCATAATTTTTTGCATTAATGCTAAGGTGACAAATTCTCAATATATGGTAAACAATAAATTGTTATCAACAATGGGCTCAAGGGAAATTAATAACAAATTATCACCTCAAACATATGTTAAATTGTTATATATGAAAGGGTTTTGTTAAATTATTGATTCTTCCAGAAGCTAAAACTTGAGATTTTACATGAGAGATTGAGTAGATGAGATTTTAAATGGTAAAACTTCATGCTTTAATATTATGTTAAAATCTCTTCTCTCAAAAAAAATAAAATATTGAAAAATAAAATATTTAATTATTTAATCATATAATTCTAATAGTTTTTGTATAAAAAAGTTTATAATTTTAATGTTTTAAACTACTTTTCTTTTAGTGTGTGTTTGGATACCAATGAAAAATTAAAATTATTTTATTATTCAGCTTATTTTTGCTACTATTCATGGGTCTCACTACACTTTTTGGTACTATTTATAGGTCTCACTCTACTATTTTAACTAATTTTTACATTTATCTACAATATTTTCAACAATAAGTTTTTAGTTTCAGCAAAATAAGTGATATTCAAATAGACCCTTAAAAAAAAGTTTTTAACTACTTTTAGCTTCTTCTTTTTTTATTCAGAAAAAGGCTAGTAAAATTATTAAGAAAAACTGGCTATAGTGGATTAAAAGTACATCATTGAGGTAAGGATGACACCAATAAAATATTAATGAACCTAGTTACTAATAAAATATTATCCTAACTAAGTTGTGGGCTATAGAATTTCCTTGTTGACATGCATCAACTACAAGATGGCCCAAAGGCCAATTTTGGGTCATCTTGTAGCTGATGCATAATGCCTACATTCAGATAATAATGATCGATAATTGTAAGGTTGAATTTAATCAACCATCTTATTGGCTTTATTCTGTGCCAAATTTACTTGTATTTCAGCATTTAGTAACCCTGTATTTAGGTGGGTTTGTTGTAAGGGTAGTGAGTGAGATAGAGTGTTGATTGCTCAAGAGTGTGCAAGAAAACAGAGACTCGCGGCTTGATCTCGCGAGTGACTCGCGACTGCAAGCTACTAGATGCAGCATACGTGCTAAGTATGCCAGAAGGTGAACAGTCATGCTAGTTGGAGCACTACAGGACAAAACAGGTCAACTGGCCATACGGTTATCTCGCGACTGGGTCTCGTGACTCAGTCAAGTCGCGAGGCCAAGCCGTGAGCCATCCCTGTTTTGAAAAACCTGACATTTCACATTCTCCTCTCACCCCAGTATAAATACCCCTTATACCCACAAATGAAGGGGAGCTTCCAGAGAGAATTTTGAGAGAGAAAACCCTAGAGTAAAACAAGATTGATTCACCTACAATCTATACATTAGAGTCTCTTCAAATTCCTCAACTCTCTTCCTCTCCATTGTCAAATCCTTGAGAGGTATTTTACCAAAACCTTGTTCTCACCATATTCATCACTGTGAGAGGGCGGTTTGGTGTTCTGGGAAGCAGTTAGGAAGGAACCAATCTACATTGGTTGATGCTACGGTCTAGTAGCGGAATCCAGGAAGCTAGAAAAGAAAAAGGTTCGACGTAATCTCGTTGGAGCAAAAAGCTTGGAGGGTTTAGGTGTATTGGGTAGATTAGGCTTGGAGGGTCTATTGCTGTCCATGTATCCCAACTACATTTTCTAGTGGATTGTTTACTGCTTGGAGGGCGGTGGAGAGGTTTTACGCCGAGGGCTTCAGTTTCCTCTTCGATAACACATCGCGTGTTATCTTTGTGTTTACATCTTCCTTCCCTTTTATCTTTACCTTTTATTATCTGCTGTGGGTTGTGATTTTAATTTGGCTTAGATAGTTTTTCCAATTCTATATTATAGTTTTTGTTCATTTTCCGCACACTAGTTGTTTGACATAAAGCTTGAATTGGTTAATTTGTATTTTGGGGGTCTAAACGTTCAAGGGTGTTTTTACACTATTTGAACTTTCTATTGGTATCAAAGCGGGTACACTTCTAGTGGTTTCATTACCATTGTGTGATCCTTGACTCCCTATTGAGATGGATCGGTCTCAATCCCTAAATGCACCTCTATATTTTGATGGTAGTAATTATGCTTTTTGGAAGGTTCGCATGAGAGCATTTCTATGTTCCATTGATGAATCTGTTTGCGATGCTGTTGAGATAGGTTGGACCAAGCCTGAGGAAGACAAATCCACATGGGATAAGGCAGCACTCGCTGCATCTAATGCTAACAGTAAAGCACTCAATACTATTTTCTGTGGTGTGTCTCCAGATGAATTTCACAGGATCTCTCACATTACCGTTGCTAAAGAAGCATGAGAGATATTGGAGAACACTTACGAAGGCACGAAGAAAGTAAACAACACCAAGCTGCAGATGCTAACCATTCGGTTTAAGGAGTTAAAAATGAGTGAGGATGAGTCCTTTGACTCTTTTCTATAGGAAGCTGAATGAGATGATTGTAAGCAAGTTCAATTTGGGAGAGAAAACGGAGGATTCTAAAATTGTTAGGAAGATCCTTCGATCATTGCCGGAATTTTTTCGTGCTAAAGTGACAGCGATTGAAGAGAGCAAGGACCTTGATGACATCAAAGTCCAGGAGCTAGTTGGTTCTCTTCAGACTTATGAAATGTCGATGTCCAATCAACGGAAGAGTAAATCTCTTGCTCTTAAGACAATTAATGAGAAGGTGGAAGACCATGACTCATCGAGAAAAGATGTGGTTGACAAAGATATTGCATACCTTGTAAAAAATTTTTGAAAATTCTTGAAATTCAAAAATAATGGTAAATTTGGTGATAAGGGAAAATTCCAAAGTTCAGGAAAGGAGAAAAGGGAATTCAAAAAGAAAGATAGAAAAGAATCCCAATCTACGCAAGGTGTCACTTGTTTTGAATGTAACGGGCATAGACACTTTAAGAAAGAATGTCCGAATTATTTGAAATCGAAAGGCAAAGTATATGCCACGACATTGAGTGACTCGTATTCATCCGACTCAGATTCTAAAGAAAGCTATGATGAAGAGGGGAACTATTCAGCTTTTATGACTATTGCTCATGTTGAGTCTTCAGACGAGTTGAATCTGCTTATACGAGACCTTGGAGAACATAGTGATGAAGAATCACTAGGAGTTGCTGAAGAATCAGATGCTAAAGAAGATGAAAGCACAACCAATCTTCAAGAGAATTATAACTCACTCCTGGAGAAGTCGGGTGAGTACACAAGGGTGGCCAAGGCAGCTGTGAGAAAAATGAAGAAGGTAGAGGAGG
Organism: Quercus lobata; assembly: GCF_001633185.2. Lineage (NCBI taxonomy): Eukaryota > Viridiplantae > Streptophyta > Magnoliopsida > Fagales > Fagaceae > Quercus > Quercus lobata. The sequence goes on from NC_044905.1 coordinate 66,796,031, forward strand.
ACTATAAGAGTCTCCTAATCCGATATAGGGAGGGCAAATATGAGATAGAAACACTGAATGGTGAGTTGTCAGAAGTTTACACAAAAGTGAGATTTCTTGAGCAAGAGGTTGTGCAAGTAAATGCTAAAATAGAAAGGGTCACCACCAAGAAGCTAGATGATGTTATATCATCTCAAAAGAGCTTTTCAGACAAATCCAGATTGAGATATACCGGAGGAAGTAGCTCATCTGGAAATGTCACTAAAGAAGTGAAGTTTATAAAGGCCAAAGAATCAGCTGATGTTGGTCCTACTACTGAGAAGCCCAAGATAGAGGAGAAGAGAAATGTGGGGAACGAACGGTTGTTGAATTCATGTAATCAATCTATGGGCAGGTCTGAATCCCGAGCCAAGTCTCGTCCACGACCACAAAGAGGTCCTAGATCAAATTATGTGTGTCATCATTGCGGACTTCAAGGGCATACTCAACCAAATTGTCAAAAGTTGAAAGCAAAGAATAGTGCAACTCCTCAAAGGTCACGAGGACCTAGAAATGATAGAAGAAATTGGGCTGGTGAACTATCAAGAGATCAAAACGGTGATCCCGAAATGATGAACGTGATGAAGATAATTGGTGCATTCACCAACTGCTTGGAAAACTTCACACAAAGGTTTGAAAGCCCTAACTCCCGTACCCAATCCTATAAGGAAATCACCTCAAACGCAAGTGACGTGTGGATGAAAAAGGGTACTCATGTATAAGCATTACAACATGTCCATGCATTAATACTTCCTATGCTTTGTGACGGTGTTTGATTGTTTGCTTGTTATTTATGTTGATGGTTGATTGTTTGTCTATTTGTGCATACTTTTGGTTTTCTTTTTTTATTTTGATCAATCTTTCTATTCTTGTGTCAAAAATCCAAAAATCACATAAAAATTAGAAAATCAAAGTTTGATTGACATAGTTGAGTTTTGTCTCAAAACTTGTTTTGCCTTGTACCTTTGTGCTAATGGCTTTGTGCATTTTCGAGCATAGCTTGCTTCTTTGCACTCTTATCACTGTGGGAGAAATCTTGAAACCTATGTGATTGTTATAAATAAATCTTCAAACTTGTCATGAATGATTAGTGAATGGTTATGATGATCTTGAGACATGCATAGACTTGTGTTTATATATCTTCCCACTCTTTATTTTTGTTTTTGCTAAAAAGAGCTCACCAAATTTAAATCTCCAAATGAAAAGAGATATTGAGCTGCAAAAGCCTATCGCACATACTAGTATTCGACTAGGAAAAATGGAAAGCAACCAAAAATTAAAGTGAATGTTTATTCAACAAGCCCAAGGCTTGTTCATTAAAGTGAAATATCAAATATCACTCTCACAATGAGAGGTGATTGTCTCAAAAGGATCAAAAAGATCAATTGTTATGATTGAAAGTGGAGTTAAATGTAAAGTTCCAAAATATGTTATCAAGTTTTGTGGGAGGTCATATATACATATTTCTATATTTGAGATGGGTCACATGATCTAGTACTAATTGTGTATGTCTTGGTTGAATTGATCATTGAAACTTCACATTAAACTAAGGACTATCTCATTGCTGATATCCACACACAACACACAAGTTTATGTTCAAGAAATGCCATATTCATTTGTGTAATTGTATTTGATGAAATGTGTTTTCACATGCTCTATCTTTGTTGAGTCAAGCACAAAAATATTTTTGAATGTTTTAGGTGTTTTTGGAAAGTATTTTGTTCTTAAAATCTGAAAATTTCAAAAAAAAATTTTACCCTATTTTGGCGACTCAGTCACGGGTAAATCAAGTCATGGGCCTCAGTCGCGAGTTTGCGAGTCTATTTTGGCGACTAGTTCACGAGTGGAAGGTCCAGTCGCGAGGGTTACTCAGAGATTTTCGCGGCTCAGCTCGCGACTCCCTCGCGGGTAGACCTTCCAGTCGCGAAAAACACTTAAAAAAAATTTTCAAAATTTTGTCTTTGAGTGTTTTGGTGGCTTAACCTGGCGACTTGTTGGCGACTCACTTCAGTCGCGAAAATCGCGTGTTTGGCAAAAACAAGGGTAGTTTTTAAATCTTTTTCAGTTTTCCCTCGAACTTTTTGTGACTATTCATCTTCTCTCTCAACTATCTCCTTCCCAAAAGCTCCGTGTAACCATTTTCAAACTCCATTGTTGCTTCCTTTCAGCTCAAAATCTTCAAGTAACAGGTATGGATTTTCTTTCTTGAACTCTATTTTACTTGATTTTGTGTTTTTCCCTCTTAATTATTCGCATTTGTTTATGTTTTTGAGATGGGTTTGTGTTTCGGCTGTTGCTCTTTGTCCATGCTTAGCTTGTGGAAGCTATTGATTTAGTTTGATCTTAATTAAGTTGTTGGTTTTGTTCTTCATCATGTGCTTAGCTAGGGTTTGTTATTTGTTGGTTACTCATCTTGTCTGATCTTATGTTGATGTGTTCATTCAAAATGTTCCTGTTTTGGTTGTGAGGTTTACTGTGCTGAATATGTGCCTGTCCATCTATTGTGTGCATCTGTTTTTTGTTCTTTGAGTCATGTCATACTCATCAATTTGTATGTCTCATTGACATATATTTGTCTTTTGGATGTTTTCAATCACTAATGCTTTAATACTCCCCTACATTATACATGTTGTTCTTGTGTATCCACTTTTAGACTTGTTCATTTGTGTGGTTGATTTAAGTAGCATGAGGTTTAATTGTTTTAGTTCATCTGTGTGGTTACATTTTTGTCCTTATTTCTAACAAAGTACTGATTTGTTCTACACATGTATTGTACTATATGGTTGTGGCCTCTTCAAATTGTTCACAAATGGCTCCTTCATCCCTAAAGAAGAAAACACCTACAAAGATAGCAGATAAAAGAATGAAAATAGACCCTAACCTATTCAAGTCTGTTTCCCACTTTGAGAGATACAAGGACTTTTTCTTAAAGGTAGGAATTATTCAAGAAAGGTTTGTGGATTTGGAGGATTTGAGAGGCACTTTTATCCCCAGCTGTTTTGAAGGGAGAGGATGGGAAAAGCTTCTGTGTGATCTCCTGGTTGTTTGTGAACCCCTGATTAGGGAGTTTTATTCTAATGCTATGATAAGGGACGATGATCTAAGCTGCTAGGTTAGAGTTTAAGAGTTCACTTTGGATGCACATGACATTGATGATGTGCTAGGTCTTGAAGGATTAGAAGATCAGAAGTTTGTCAATTACAAAGATAGGATTCTGTTTATTGAAACTGTACAACAGAGGATAGGTGGACAGAGAGAAGGGAAATGTCTGAATACCACAGCTTTTCCAGTGGACATGAGGTGTCTCACTATAATCATGATGTTTAACCTATATCCCATAAGGAAGTTGACTACAATCAACTGTGCAAGAGCAATTTTTCTGATGGACCTCAAAGAAAAGACATTCATTGACATCAGTTCCCACATATATGACACTATTGTGGATGAGACTAGAACCACTTCTAGGCCAAAACTGATCTTCCCTAGTCTGCTCATGAGGATCTTTAGAAAGAAGGGTGTCCCAATCCCTCGAAACATCAGTCCCATGTCCACACCTTCTGTAATTAACAAACTAACCTTTAAAAGGATAAGTGTTCGGCTTCCAAGTGAAGAAGATGAAGGTGATGAAAGAGAGGGTGTCCCAATGGAGACTAAGGCAGAGGCAGTAGGGCATGCATAAACCTCAACACCCAGGAGGAGTGGCAAAAGGACTAGAGCATCAACTTCTTCAGATACACCTCCAGATGCGTTTCAAGTCATTCTAGAACGACTTGATGGAATCAGAGGGGTCCAGACCGAGCACTCTGAGAGGATGGCAGCCATACAGGACCAGATTGATATTTTGTCTGCAAAACTTGACAGCTTCACCACCCAGCATGGACAGTGACCCTTTGGCCATTCCGGTCAAAAAGGGGGAGATTTTTGTTGATGAGAAGTAGAAAAGTAGCTCTTAAGGGGGAGTAATATGTTGAGGGGGAGCAGTCAAAATCAGACATTGATTATCTGTGTTTATGTTTTTGGGTATTTAGTGTTTTTATGGGTTTGATACACTATGGTTTTGGTGTATATTTGTTTCTAATTCTTATCTTATAAACTTGGTTTTACTCTTTATATATATTGTTGATGTTATTCAGTATATATTGTTTTTGTACCCATGTTACTTTTGTAAACTTTTAAGGTTATGTTTTTATGCATATTTGTAGGCTTTATGGTTTGTACCATGCTTTATGCAGTCTTTTATGCTTTGTTTAAATCAATACTTCTATCTAAATGTATTGCATTTTCTTTTAAGTACTGTCACTCTTGTGCCCTTGTAGGATTGTTCCTAGATGCATATACTTAGTGTATTATGCATTGGTTGAGTGTTAGGCATACAAGTAACTTGCTCTGTTCTTGTTAACTTGTATGTTCAAGTGTTCATTCCAAGTGTGAATGAACACTGTGATCACTACCTTGTGGTGATTACTTGGTTGATCAAGCCATGATTTGATACCTCACTTCATTTTTGCTTGATCACCTTAAGCCTGTTTCATATGCATTTCATACTTTTCTGCATACAATGATCATGGTGTATTGTTGTGTTTCAGGAGTTTCATGTTCTTATGATTCAAGTGCTTCACAGCTTCTAGAGTTAGGTGTGAGTGAGTTTTGCTTAACTGTTCCCAACTCACATGTTAAGTTTAGAGTTTGTTTTAGGGTTTTGTCACGGAATAGCCAAAGGGGGAGATTGTAAGGTTGAATTTAATCAACTATCTTATTGGCTTTATTCCATGCCAAATTTGCTTGTATTTCAGCATTTAGTAACCCTGTATTTAGGTAAGTTTGTTGCAAGGGTAGTGAGTGAGATAGAGTGTTGATTGCTCAAGAGTGTGCAAGAAAACAGAGACTCGCGGCTTGATCTCGCGGGTGACTAGCGGCTGCAAGCTACTAGATGCAGCATACGTGCCAAGTATGCCAGAAGGTGAACAGTCATGCTAGTTGGAGCACTACAGGACAAAACAGGTCAACTGGCCATACGGTTATCTCGCGACTGGGTCTCGCGACTCAGTCAAGTCGCGAGGCCAAGCCGCGAGCCATCCCTGTTTTGAAAAACCTGACGTTTCACATTCTCTTCTCACCCCAGTATAAATACCCCTTATACCCACAAATGAAGGGGAGCTTCTAGAGAGAATTTTGAGAGAGAAACCCTAGAGTAAAACAAGATTGATTCACCTACAATCTATACATTAGAGTCTCTTCAAATTCCTCAACTCTCTTCCTCTCCATTGTCAAATCCTTGAGAGGCATTTTACCAAAACCTTGTTCTCACCATATTCATCACTGTGAGAGGGCGGTTTGGTGTTCTGGGAAGCAGTTAGGAAGGAACCAATCTACATTGGTTAATGCTACGGTCTAGTAGCAGAATCCGGGAAGCTAGAAAAGAAAAAGGTTCGGCGCAACCTCATTGGAGCAAGAAGCTTGGAGGGCTTAGGTGCATTGGATAGATTAGGCTTGGAGGGTCTATTGCTGTCCATGTATCCCAACTACATTTTCTAGTGGATTGTTTACCGCTTGGAGGGCGGCGGAGAGATTTTACGCCGAGGGTTTCGGTTTCCTCTTCGATAACACATCGCGTGTTGTCTTTGTATTTGCATCTCCCTTCCCTTTTTTTATTATCTGCTGTGGATTATGATTTTAATTTGGCTTAGATAGTTTTTCCAATTCTATATTATAGCTTTTGTTCATTTTCCACACACTAGTTGTTTGATATAAAGCTTGAATTGGTTAATTTGTATTTTGGGGGGTCTAAACGTTCAAAGGTGTTTTTATACTATTTGAACTTTCAATAATAATTCCTTTGGGCCAATGCAGGCATCGATAATCCATCTTGGGAGATATCTTCCTTGAATGCAGGCAAACACCAATGCTCGGACAGCAACCAATGCTCAACCAAAGCAACTGAACGAGGAAGAACAATCTTAATAATTGGTGGGCCTCTCTTTTAAAAGTTTTATATTCTCTCTAAATGATCGATAATAATGCCTGCATTCAACTAATAAAAAATTCTTATTCGGTGAAAACCCTAAAAACAAGGAAGATGTCTCCCACTAAGATCATCTTCTCAAGTGCCACTTACTGGAAGAAAAAGAAAAGAAAATGGGGGTAGATAGCTTGATCATTGTCCTAGCTCAATAATGAGTTAGTTTACCTTTATAAAGTAGGAATAAAAGGAGATTTTCCTCCTCTCATTTCTTTTTCCACCACAATTTGTTTCTTGCTCCCATGAGGAACCTCTCGATGCTCACACTCACACCTATCCTTTCCATCTTCTGGTTAGTCTTCCTTTTTTTATCATATCACACTTGCTTCTTTCACAGCTCCTCGTTATGTCCCCGTTGATGATATTACCCTCGACTGTGGCAGTGCCACTTCAAACATTTCGAAGGAAATGGATGGGCGAGACTGGAGTGGCCACTTTCAGTCCAAGTTCTTTCCCAAAGACGAACATAATCTCAAATCTGATACCTCTCACGCTCCAAAAGAAGGCACCATAACAAAAGCTCCCTACAATACTACACGTATATCTTATTCCCAATTCACCTACGTATTTCCACTCCCCGATGGCCCGAAATTTGTTCGGTTGCACTTTAACCCGGTTTCTTACTATGGTTATGAGGGGTCTAAGGCCTTTTTCACTGTCAAAGCAGGTTCGTTCACCTTACTTAGAAACTTCACTACTGCCGTTATTCTTGCTGATTCTTTGCAAAACCTGATTGTAAAAGAGTTCTGCATCAACGTTGCAGCAAATCAAAAATTGAATCTAACCTTCATCCCTTTTCCAACTACTTTGATTAATTTCTATGCTTTCATTAATGGAATTGAGATTGTGTCCATGCCTGAAAACCTGTATTACAGTCCAAAAGGTGCACCCATAAACCCACTTTATGTAGGCCAAAGTACTACGTTCTACATAAGCAACAACATGGCACTCGAGATGGTTTATCGATTAAACGTGGGTGGGAACTTGATATCACCAACGGAAGACACAGGCTTATTTAGAAAATGGTCCCCGGATATAAAGTACTTCAAAAATTCAAGCTTAACTATTCATAATACATCTTTCATACCCAACTACTCTAAAATAGCAAATTACACAGCACCAGATGATGTATATCGGTCTGCAAGGACAATGGGCTTAGATAGCAACAAGAACAAGATGTCTAATTTGACGTGGGAATTACCAGTTGATTCGGGATTTCATTACCTGGTGAGGCTCCATTTCTGTGAAATAGACAAACTTATATACTTCGTTTGCCAAAGACGGTTCATCATATATATAGACTATTTGTTAGCCGAATTAGGTGCTGATGTAATATTGTGGACTGATGAACGCGTTACGCCTTTTTACAAGGACTATGTAGTAAAAATCCAAAAGAAGGGAGTTGAGGACAACAACCATGTTCTCTCCATTGATCTACACCCTGATACAGGAGCTACTTCTGACGATGCAATTTTAAACGGTGTGAAAGTGTTCAAACTGAGCAACTCAGATGGTAACCTCGCAGGACCTAGTCAAATGCTGCCCTCTCTACCTGCTGTCTCTACAACCAAGGAGTCCAAAACAAAGAAAACAGTATTCATTGCAATTGGAAGTGGTGTGGGGATCTTAGTGGTACTCACTTTAGTGTGTTGCATGGTTCTCTTGAAACTAAGGAAGTCCGGGAACTATGTTTATTATTATCAACTATCAAAGTGCTGTTGCTGGCATGATCCATACAAAGGAAAATCAACAAGGAAGAAGGCTTCATCGTTACCAGAAGAACTATGCCGCCGGTTCTCAATAGACCAAATCAAAATAGCGACTGATAACTTCCACCAAGAACTGATTATCAGCCGAGGTGGTTTTGGGTATGTATAAAAGGGTTTCATCGACGAGAGTATGATTGTGGCAATCAAGCGCTTGAACCCTGAGTCTCGACAAGGTGCTCGGGAGTTCAGGACTGAGATCGAGATGCTTTCTCAACTTCGCCATGGCCACTTTGTCTCTCTTATTGGATATTGCAATGATGACGGTGAGATGATTCTCATCTACGAATACATGACAAATGGTACCCTCAGTGACCATCTATTTGACACGAAAAACGATCCTCTCACGTGGAAACAAAGACTTGAGATATGCATTGGGTCCGCATGTGGCTTGCACTACCTCCACACGTGCATGAAAAACCCTATCATTCACCGCGATGTGAAGGCCACCAATATTCTATTGGATGACAAATGGGTTCTAAAGTTTCAGATTTTGGATTGTCCAAAATCAAGCTGCTGTTACCACCAATGTTAAGGGTACACCGGGATATTTGGATCCTGATTATGCAAGGCGTCTGCAAGTGAATGAGAAAACCGATGTGTACTCGTTTGGTGTGGTGTTGTTTGAAGTGTTATGTGGCCGAAAGGCAGTGAATTCAAAACTCGGGCAGGAGCAATTGCATCTACCCAGCTGGGCTCGGAAATGCATTGAAAATGGGACCATTTATGAGATCATAGATCCATATCTAAAGGGGAAGATTGCACCAGAATGCTTCAAGGTCTACGTGGAGGTTGCAGAGAGTTGTGTGCATGATCATGGGATCCAACGGCCTACGATGAACGATGTGATGGAAAGGCTAGAGTTTGCATCAGATTTGCAACAGAATGCAGACGCGGAGCAGGAAAAAATCAATCCTAGTGGTGATATTACCTATCAGGAGGTGAGATCATTTCGTGTTTCTCAAAATTACATCAACGTTCAAAATGTTGGACCCATTTTGGAATCGGAAACTGGTGATGGGCTATCTACGTTTAATAGTGGATTGTCAACTAATCGAAGTCTTGATTCTGATAGCGTGACTGGCACAAGTCGGGACATCTTCACGAATAACACCAACGCTACAACTTAAGGTATCTTATACGTATTTAGTTCGAGGATCAAGCTCTGATAAGGAGCTTAATGAAAGAAAAAAGGTTATGGGTGCGTTCTAAGATGTATGTGACTCAAGTTTATTAGTCTATCACTTTTTTGCTTTCCATTTCATGTTTGAGTATTTTACTTATCTTTATTCTGTATAATGGGTGGGGGTTGTGAAATGTATATATTTTGCATTAGCATTTGATGCTTTACGGGCCTTAGACAAGAACTTTTTTTTTTTTTTTTTTTTTTTTTTTTTATAATTAAAATATGCTATTAATTCTACAACTCAATCCCTACTAATATCACAATACAGAAAACCTGTAATTATTTCTCATTTTTTGTTTTATAACTGAAATTTTATTATTATTATTATTATTATTATTTTTTTTTTTAATTTTGCTGATGAGATTTTAATTAAGCAAGATCACAAACATTTTAGTTTTGATTGCGTGGATGATCAGCATAACTGCATAAGTGTACCTACTCATTAAGATAACTAAGTGTAGGATTTGCATTTTTGTGAAGAATTTGCTTAAAAGAGCTGCTTCTGTCACTCATCTGGATGTCAGAATTTATATTTACAAGTTTTCAACGTAGGAATGGGAATTAATCTAGTTTAGTAAGTTTTCGGACTTAACCTGACTCTAATAGTACAGTTTGTGAATTTTTAATTTTTTTTTTTTGGGTTCAAATATTTAAATCTGCTATTTTTGAGGAGAATCTGGATTTTACCTCATAGTTAGCTGAATTTGACCTAATTTTGTATTCAAATAACTAAAATAAATTTATATTATAAATTTAAATGTATTTCCAATATAACGTCATTTATATTTTGAATGACATAGTAGCATGTACACCAATAATGACAAGAAATCAAATATACACTATGAAATGGATTTTATTACTTTCATTTGAATGGAGTTTTTTTTTTTTTTTTTTTTTTTTTTTTTTTTTTTTTTTTAAATAAGTAAAATTAAGTGCACTACCTGGTGGCAAGTGGGGAGAGCGTGAATGCTCGAAATCGCTTCGGATTCAAGACGTCTGGCCGATCTTCTGCTGAGAATTAAGCTGATTTGTGAAATCAATTTCGACATTAATTTGACAAGCTCGGTAATGTTGAGCAGAGGTTGAATGAGCCTATGCTTGTATAAATTGTAAATAATTTGTATGGTTTTTGTACATTAATCAAATAAATTGTAAGGGGTTGATTATATACGCAATAGAGTTGACATATATCAAACACAAAATCCCTCGAGTGAGACAAAAATAAAGATTATATTAATGCTCCTTAACTTTAGCTCAATCATGGATCTGATATATATTGAATAGACATCTAAAATATAGTACTGTATATACTAAACTACCCCCTCAAACTCGAGGTCTTAATTAATTAAGGAGGAATCCATCTTGACTTTTGAGATGAGACCCTGATGACGAAAAAATGGGTGAGACTTGGTGAACAAGTCAACAGTTAGTCTTAAGAGGAAACTAAGAATAAGTGAAAACTCCCTTGTTAGAAGTGTTAAACAAATAAAATCACAATCAATCTCAACGTGTTTGTTAATGAAAGACATCATTATGGGTGATTTGAATGGCACTGCAATTGTCATAGTCAACAAGTGTACTAGTGATCTAAAGAGCATACATGTTAATCAAGAGCCAAAGAAACTAGAGTAGATCAAAGGTGGTTATAGATACTGTATTTTGTTCACCTTTGTTTTGCCTATAAAATTCTAGTTTGAGCAAAAAATAAAAATAAAAATAAAATTTTCATCCCAAGATCAGAAGAATATTAGATTTGATGTCACTTGTCCCAACCAAATGTTGGAATTATCAATTTTAAATGCCAAGGGGAAAATGACCAAAATATCTTTTGTTGATCAAGTTTTAATCGAATTAACTGAGGGTCAAACAACTTCAAAATTTTATTAAACACTAAAATTCATCATTTTGCATTAAAATTGACATTTTCTATTACTTTTCCCAAGTTTGGCCACGGTTGACCTGGGTCTAACCAATGTTTGACCAAGATTTGACCGTTCAGTCTTGATAAATTTGGACTTACATTATGAACAATTGAATTCTCTTTAAAAAGATGGCTCATAAGTTGAAATAAGACTTGAAACAAGAAAGATATTGCAAAAACAGTAAAATGGAATCCATCCAACAATTGTGTAATACCCTGCAAATTTTAACATATTGATTTTTTATTATTAATTACGTATTTTACACAGCATAAAAAGGAGATTAAAATTTTTATAAATGGTTTGCATTGAGAGTGGCAACTTTGGGCTGAAAAAAAAATTAGTTAAGGGATTGGACTTTGTTTAGAAAACCCTAGCCCACCAACCTATCTATATAGTATTAAATAAAAAGAAATTGTTCCTCTCTACTTTTTAAGCCGCCAGCTTTTATTCCCACTCTCTTATTCTCACTGCCCTTCCCCACACACCTCTTTTTCTCACCAGACCAACCTCTTTCATTTTATTTTATTTTTTTATTTTATTATTTTTTCTAAAAATAACAAGTTTTCTAATTCAGCGAGCCTTCTGGTAAGTTCATCATCTTTCATACATTGATATAAATCATAAATTGATGCATTTTTTTTTTTTTTTTTTTTAAGAAAGCCGGTTACGTGATAAAATAAACTTTACTGTAAATAAATTTTAAAAGAAATGTAATATAGGGCTCATTTGTTATTGTTATTTAAACAGCCATTTTCAATGATTAAATAATATTACACATATTTTCATACATTTTTTTTTTTCACTCACACGTATTTCCAAAAGAGTAATGGCTACAGTCACAAACTATTTTACAACATTTTTAAAAATTATTGATTTGACAAATTCCTATTAGTTATTGTGGGGCGCAAATGATTTATGGGCCAGGCCCATCTACCCAGGGAAAATTCAAAGGCCCAAGCCGAGGAGGACTATGACCCAAGTTCGACAAGATAGCCTTTGGGTACCGCCAAGGGTAGTTCAGTCCTCGGCAGACCCACAGTACCCCCAGAAGGAAGGGTAAAAACGGTATAGGACTAGAACTTGGAAGAAAGATCTAAAATATCCAGGGAAAGCTGCTGCTACTGCCATTTAATGCTCTGCACTTGACAGAGCCACACTCTCCAGCTTTTACAACCACCCCCAACGACTTTGGGTATGGACTGATAGGACAAGTATCAGCCTTGGAAAGATTGACCCTATACGTGGATGAAGGGCAGTGGGCACAGACGGATATAAAAGGAAAAATCAGTAACCTAAAGGGGGCGCTGGGAAAAATGGCCAGAAACGAGAGCCTCCAAGCCCACCTCCAGGAGAAAAACTCTAGGGGTGACGATCGTTTAACCTTGTATGAACGCCATGAAAAACCCACCGCCTATCGATCAAGGCCTAGCCTTTCAAACCCACGCTCTACAAATGATATTGTTAGGGCCGTTTTACGTGCGAACCCGACACTGTTACGGTCCGCCACGAATCGTGTCCCTACAATTGGCGCCGTCTGTGGGAAAGGCTTGCGTGTTGGCACAGGTGGTAGGTCGAAACAGTTCCTCTGTTATTGCTAACCGTTGGTTATAGAGTTCTAGTATAAAATCTCACTAGGGGCTACGTTTC